>NC_089498.1:817500-852500 GCF_036850765.1 Saccopteryx bilineata
CCAAGGGGCACACGGCATGTCCTCAGCCCACACGTGTGGATGGACGTGGATGCATGACAAAAGTCACGTGCACGTGAGGTGTGGTGATGCTGACGTGCCCAGAAATAGCCTGCGGGCTCATGACCCCTCAACTTTCTCCAGGCCTCTCGTGTGAACATGAGCAGAACTCAGACCCATCTCAGACGGGCTGCGGAGCCGGCTGCCTTTGTCTCCAGCCATCTGAACGGAACTCGGGGATTTCTGCAGGGACCGTCCTTCCACAGGTGCTTCTGTGGCGTCGTAAACAAGATGGAAGGGACAAGCTACATCTGTCTGTTTGCAATAAAAACCCCTGAAGAACCACATCTGTCGCAGCGGGACCGGCGGCCCCAGCACCGTTTCCTGGGCTTGCTTTGTGCAGCTGAGAGGTGGGCGGCCTGGTGCTCATGTTCCGAATGTCAGGAGCACCAGGAAGCCACGCCTGGCCCCTGCAGGATCAGGGGCTGTGCTGTCCCCTTTTGAGGGGGCTGGTGACCCCTCTCTCCCTGGCCTGCATGCTCACTGCCTCCAAGGCCCCATCCTCCCTGCCTTCATGACATGCATCTGCTTAAGAAGTTGGGGAAGGTGATGGCACGGTACATGCAAAATTCCAAATAAATTTCTTTTCCCCAAACGATAATTTAAAAGTAAGGGGAAATGAACATATTTTCCTTTTTGATTTTAGGATCTGGAAGTTCTGGGTAAGTTCATGGAAGCCTGCTTTCCTCCTCGGTAGGGGCGTTGGCTCTGCATTCCCTCCGACTGCTAGGCCCTCCCACCCCGGGTGGCCCAGTCATTCCTGAAGCAAGCTCCAGGGGACAGGACCTGAGGCTGCTTTGTTTTTGTGTCCCCACCCAGATAAGATCTGGAACCTCTTCACCAGTAACTCACTGGGCATTAAATCCAATTCCTAGATGTTCATTCGGACTGAACAAGTGTCAGCCCACTGACCTTGAGGCCACATGTGCGTGGCACATGGCACTTGATTGAAATAGTCACTGGAGTCATCAAAGATCTGTGATTGTGCTTTTCTGTGGCACGGGGACCAAGAGGGATGACCCACGTGATGGTGACTTACACTTCCAGCATTGGCCTGTCTTTAGATTTTCAAGTCTTATCTCAACTTTGAGTTAAAGGACTTAGAAAACAGGATGGGCCATAGTATCCATCCATCCATCCATCCACCCACCATCCATCCATCCATCCATCCATCAGTCAACCAAATAGGTTAATGAAAATCTAGGATTTCGCTGGGCAGGTGGGCAGGCATTCTGCTGCCCCTGGTCAGGAGCGTGTGTGCTGCCTCTCCCGACCCAAGGGCGCCACACCTGCCCTTTGTGAGCCTCGGGCCTTCCACTTCCAGGCTTTGTGGTCACACCTGAACGTCTCACGGCTTCTTCGTCTGCTTCCAGCCAATGAACAGCTCGAGGGACCTGATCATCTCGGTCCACCCAGCTCCCCTCTGTCCCTCTGTTCTGTGTTTGCATGCTGGCCATTGTCAGCCTGGCATCGCCGGGGAGGGCCCTGGTGAAGTGTTTGTGAGCACCGGCGCTGTCCGGGTGGCCCCTGCTGATCATCTCGGTCCACCCAGCTCCCCTCTGTCCCTCTGTCCTGTGTTTGCATGCTGGCCATTGTCAGCCTGGCATCGCTGGGGAGGGCCCTGGAGAAGTGTTTGTGAGCACCGGTGCTGTCCAGGTGGCCCCTGCTGACACAGCCGTTCCCGAGAACAGGAAGGACAGCACCTCCCCTTGGCTCTGAGTGGAACTTGTTTCTGTCCCATAGGACTGCACCTGTCCAGACCAATGACACCTACCTACAGATCTAACCCTAATAAAAGAAAGCCTTTGCTCTATAAATGAGATTAGCTGTCTCCCAATTTTGGGGTATAAACTGGCTCTCGACTTAGACCCCCCCCCCCCACCCCCCGTATGACTCCTTCGTTACAAACATCGCTGCGTCAGGTGACATCTTGGGAGAAAAGAAAAGAACACAAGAAAATACTTAATTTCATTAATCTGTTCAGCAATACCCAATATAATGAGGCATAATATTGATTTTCTTACTTAGGATTTAAAATCTCGACTTCTTTCCACAGAATTAAATGCTTCAAACCGATATCCCCGTCTTTACAGTCGCATCTTTAATTTAGTTGTTATAATTAGGCATTAACGGGTGTCAGTAGGATAGCCAGTTAGAGACCATTCTGTTCTGCTTGTCTTGATTATCACGGTTTAGATGTAAAGTAAATTAGAATGAAAGACTATACAAGTCCAATTACAGATAAAAGCAGCAAACTGCACTGTTGTAATTAGATGCCAGGACTATTTTTCTTAGATTTTGTATCTCTGAGGGCTCTTCTTGCAGCTCCTCGGCTGCAGCCACGGCTGGAAGGCGTCAGGACAGACCTGAGTGGGTGCAGCCATATTGTCTCTTCCGAAACGTGGACTTCATTCAGACAGGCTCCCTTTCTGGGAAACTTTCCTGGCCTGAGCTCACCAGGACCTGCTAGGGCTCTCTCCCTCGGGGCCAAAGTCTGCCGGCATCTCCGGGGAAGCCCACCAGTCGGCTGAGATGGGAGCAAGGGTCAGTTTCCTTATGCGTCTCTCTGGCTGCTCCCCTCTCCCCCCACCCCCGCCTCCTGGCTTTCCTGTTTCTCTCCCGCCCCCTCCTCCTCTTCCACACTGAGGTCCAGTCTCAGTGTGGCCCTGCCTTTTGGGCCCAGATTGGTGGTTGGTCAAAATCATGCTTTCAAGACTGGTGTGGAATGTCCTGGAAGGGAGGATACATCGCTAGGTGCGCACGGATGTGCCGGCATCAAAACCGACGGGGAGAGCTTACTCCCTGAAAATGGTCTAGGAGAGACCCACTGTTAATTCAGGAACATTCCTTTTTCCATGATTCAGTAATTTCCCGGAGATCGTTTAAGGTGTAATCCAAGCATATATTTTCTTTCTCCACCAAACGGATCTGACCTCTTACTAATTTTGCCTACAATTAGTTTGGTGTAATTACTGCCACTTACAATTCAGTCTGCTTTCACTAAAAAAAAATTATTGTTCTTGGGGTCATAAAACTCTTTTAAAAATTGCTTAATGAAAAATGGAGTCTTGGGAATGTCTCACAAGATAAGCCCAGCCATTAAATCCAGGACTTCCCGTGTGTGTGTGTGTGAGGGAACAGTTTATACCGGAGGCTCTTCAGGCGTGAGTGCCTGTGCGGGCACGGGTGTGCGTGTGTGTGCGTGGGTGGGCGTGTACATGGGCGTGCGGGTGTGGGTGTCTGTGAGCAGTGTGAGTGCAGGTGTGTGGTGCACAGTGTTCGGGGGAAGCCTCTCTGTGGCCCTGGGTGTGTGCTGTGTAGCCCGGCTGGACCTGAGATACAGGACCTGAGATACCAACTCAGTGGGATACCCATAGGCTCTGAGCTCTCCCCTGCTTCCCTCCTGCTGGGTCTGATGGACTTCCAAGCAGAATAAGGCAACAAGTCGATTTGTTCCTTCAGAGGTATCTACCTTCTGAGCTGGGCCTTCTCTGCCATGTCCTCTTGGTGAAAACCTCACATTTGAAGGGCCCGTAGCCGGGTCCCCTTCCTGGCCACATTTTCCCGTGACTAGCTCCCTCTCATAGCTAACACTGACTGTGGAGTGACAGTCTGCTCTTGGTAACCTCACCTGGACTCAGTACCTGCCCCTTGCTCGCTCTTCTGCTCTTCTCTTTCCCCTCATGGGCTTTAGGAAGGTGAAACCAGCACCCTTGAATTCCCCTCAACAAGGCACATCTTCACAGAGCGCTGCGTGCACCTGCTGACTTTGTTCTCATGTCCTGGGTGTGCACACCCGAGCCAGTCCAGCCGTGTGGTGTTATTCCTTCATGGTAGGACAGGGCTGGGGGCAGGGAGGGAGAAGGCCTTTGGGGGATAAAGGAGACATGTGTGAGGGGAATGAGGGCCCCGGTCTGAGGGGCTGCGTGGACATTCGGGCACTAGGGTCATTAGAATGAGGTGTCTGAGTGTGTGGCTGACAGGGACAAACCTCCCCCTGGACTGGACCTGATGCTGCCCCGAGTCCACGGAGCCACCAGCTTCGGATGGACAGTGAGCTCCTCCACAGAAGGCGAGAGAGAAGTGAACGGTGAGACTCCAGGAGCCACTGGGTCTAAGAGGGCAGAACTGGGCGGGTTCTCAACGAACCAGCACATGTTCCCAACCAGCCTCACCTGGAAAGAGGTTACAGCTGCATAACATACGGTCCTGTTCTCAGGACCCCAGAGCTCAGCGGGGAAGACAAGGCTCAGTAAACCAGCTAGCAGCACGGGAGGCCGGGGGGAGCTGCAGGGGTGACGAATGGAGCCTGTGGGTTTGGGTGTGGCCTGGCGGTCTGTGTGCCTGAGTGAGCGCTTTTCCTTTTAGGTTCACAGACTCAGACTGGGATTCGTGGCTTCCCTGGAACCTGGGAGATGTGGCCGTAGCAGCCGGGGCTTCGCGGCTGCGGCCTGAGCTGGGTTGGCCCGGCTCCTCGCTCTCCCTGTGGCTTCACGCCCCCCCCCCCCCCCCGCTGATTCCCTCACCCACCTGGCCCCCCTTCTCAGGGTGGTCCCCAAAGTAGCTGGTAGGTCCCAAACCTATTTGGCTTGTGGATTTAGATCCATTAAAAGTCTAAAGGTCATCTGAGTGCTTTCCACAAAGGGCTTCTCATCACATTTAAAATAGAATTTGAACCTAAAGACCCCGTGAGGCCACTGTGATCTGACCCTTCCTGTCCTCGGGGCTCATCTGCCCACTCAGCTCTCTCCAGCCACACCAGCTGTCCCTCAGAGGAGCCCAGGCTGCCCTCTGCCTGGCGGCTCCCCTCCCACCTCGTCATGACTCTGTTCCCACAGGGCATTCTCAGAGAGCCCCCTGCCCACCCTCTGTCTGCCTCTTGTTCCCTGTGTCCTCAGCTGCCTTCATTTCCATTGTGGCACCTGCCACAGCTGACCTTACCTGCTTGAGGGCCAGGGTGCAGATGAGACTCCACCACTTACCAGCTCTGTGGCCTTGACCAAGTCACATGATCTCTGTGTCTCCCTCCTCACTTAAAACGAGGGATGACACCCTGGTACCGTGGGTGAGAACACGGGACCACACAACACTTTAAAGGGGCTTAGCATAGCTTTCGGCAGAGAGAAAGCTCTCAGGAATCGTGGTCATGTCTGTGATTGTATTCATCTATCATTTAGTTATAGAATTTGTATAGTATACATTTACTATGTGACAATAATTAGTAGCAGTCTGTTATCCCTGGTGAACCAGTGCAGAAGCCTGCACACGGCTCAACCCCTAGATTGAACGCAGGGTTCCCCATGTGCCTTCCACACCCTGCCAGCCAACGACACACAATTATGCACGTGTGCCGCGCATTTTCTTTCTGTAAAACGTACGGCCTGGAACTCTAACTCCTGCAGCAGTTTATAAAGATAAGGAATTTTGGCCATAGTAACCATCCAAATTCTGCTCAACCTAAATCAAGAATCCCTGCCTGGCTGGCCCCATAGTTTCCAAAAATTCTGGGGGAAAAGAATTTTACGTGCATGGAATTCACCAGCGCGATGTGGAAGGGCAATCTACCAGGGACAGAGCTGGGACGCCGTGCTGATGCCCAGGACGTGCGGAGCTGGGCGCTCAGGCGCGGGTCGTGATAAATGGACGGCTTTGTTCATGCTGCTTCCACCTGGGTGTTCTCTCCAAGGCAGGAGGGCTCCTTCCAAAGCATCTTTCTTTATGAAAAGAGTGGTTTCGGTTCTTTGGTTGCCGTGTAGGCTGGCTTCCTTTATGGGAGGAGCGTCTTTTGTTGTGGTGGATATTTTTTTTTCCAGCAGGGATGGTCGGGATTCTGCTAAACTGTGCTCTCAACTATGTCAATCTTTGCATAAAAGGCTCGTGTAGAAATAACATGCTTTGTGAAATGAGATGTGTGTGAACCGAAGGACGGAACAGATCGAGTCAGTGATTGAACAGTCTTTAAGAAGCGAGCTTTGCAGGGGTTTTACCCTCCCATACCTCACCTTTGCTCAGAAACAGAACCGACGGGTCCCGGCAGTGTTCTGCTGGTCCGTGGAGGGCTGGATGCAAAGACCTGAGACCTGGGTTTACTCGCATTCTGGAAGTTCCTGATCCATCCATTGGAACTGAAGTGCGATTAACAAGTGCTCGGTCAGGCACTTCTGGGCCCTGACATGTCCCGTGTCTTTTCAGCATAGCCCCAGACATCAGGTATTTATTGGCCACCTGCTACATGTCCAGAACTCTTCCTGGTGCTGGGATACACAGAAAGAAGAGAGTCCTAGGTGCCTTCCAACAAAGAGTCTTGGCCACCTGCCGAGTGCCCACGGCTGCTATGCTGGGGATGAGGGTCTAGCAGTTTCCTTCGTCATGCCCATTCTCAGGCGGGGGGGGGCACTCAGGAAAGACACAAGTAATGTGAGGTCAGCTGTGGCAGGTGCCACAAGGAAAATGAAGGCAGCTGAGGACACAGGGAGCAAGGAGGGCAGGCAGAGGGTGGGCAGGGGGCTCTCTGAGAATCCCCTCTGGGAACAGAGTCGTGAAGAGGTGGGGGAGGGAACTCTGGGTAGAGGGCTCGTGTGGCTGGAGAGCGATCTGTGGGACAGAGCTGGGCAGATGAGCCCCAAGGACAGGAAGGGTCAGATCACAGTGGCCTTGCGGAATCCACAAGGAGTTCAGATTTTATCCTGCATGTGATGGGAAGTCATTGCAGGAGGTAGTCAGCTGATCTTTAGACCTTTGCTTGATTTAAGTCCACAGGCCACAGAGACCAGGCGGGCAGGGCAATCGGTGGAGGAGGAGGTGTGAAGCCACAGGGAACGCGAGGGGACCCCAAATGAGGTCTTCCTCCGGCAGTTAGTGAATTTACCTGTCTTGTCATTTCTCAGCCTGTCCCCGGGCAGCAGCCCCGTGGGTTCCATCTCCAGGGCTGATAGAGGGTTCTAGAATGCCTGCCCTGCCCAGGCCCACAGGCATGCCGTGACTCCTGGGCTGGCTGGGCAGCCACCGTGGTCCTCCCTGCCCCTTCATGGGCAGGACAAGTGTCCCAGCATGTCTGGGTATCTCCGTGTGTTCAAGTCTGCGAGATGTTGCACTACGGAGCTGGGTGTCAGGGAGGTGTGCCCGTGGGTGAGGAGCAAGTCCCACGGCTTACGTACCTTGAGGCTCCTTCCAGCCTTTTCTTTACCTGGTGAGCCCGGTAGGCTTGGAGCAGGAGCAGAAGAGACTTGGAAAGTAACCTGGGGGCCGCATCTCTCGGCCCTGAGGAGCCCATGCCCCTGGCTGTGCCCCGTGGCCCCTCACGCCCTCATTCCTCGGGCTGGGCTATCCCGGTTGCCAGGGGCTCAGCATGTTGGCTCCGCTGCTGCTCCTTGGTCTTCAGCAGACGCAGACTCCCACGGGGGCACGGCTGGAGGCCTCTGAGCACCCTGCGCCCCTGTTGTTACGGCAAACTTAAGAGTAGTAAATAAAAGCAACAAACCAAAACACAAAATGAAAAAATAATTAAAACAATAACTATTCCATTCATTCAGAGCACATCATCCAAGATTGCATTAGGAAAAAAAAAAAAAAACTACAATAAAAACATGCTTTTAATCTGATAGTAAAAAAAGCCCAATAAAATAAAAATGAGCTCCATTAATGAAAATAATGGCTCTTACCCCAGCCAGTTAAAATGCTGAGCTTATGTGTTTTGGGGTTTGGGGGAGCTGAGGACTGTTTTTTTTCCCCCCACAGCTGGTGATAGATTTGCTTTTGTTACATGCTGGAGATGGCCCCAGCTAATTAGTATTGCTCACTGTGGAATCTTACCTTTTGTGTGAGGCCCAAAGAAATCGTGTAGGAAGACAACCGATTCCTGGGAAAACGGGCAAGAAGAGATCGGTGCTGTATTTAAGATTTGGACTTCAGAAAGGAGCTCAGACGTGTAGTCGTGTGTGTGCGCGTGTGTGTGTGCGCGCGTGTGTGTGCGTGTGCGTGTGTGCGCGTGTGCGCGTGCGTGCGCGTGTGCGTGTGTGCGTGTGTGCGCGTGTGCGTGTGCGTGCGCGTGTGCGTGTGTGCGTGTGTGCGTGTGTGCGCGTGTGCGTGTGTGTGCGCGCGTGTGTGCGCGTGTGCGTGTGTGTGTGCGTGTGTGTGTGCGCGCGCGTGTGTGTGCGCGTGTGTGTGCGCGTGTGTGTGTGTGCGTGTGTGTGCGCGAGCGCGCCCGTGCATGTTCTCGATCTCTCTTCCTCTCTTTCTTTCTCTCTCTTAACCTCAATTTCTCTCCCCTCATCATTACTTCAATTTGCTGTTAGTCCTTTCAGGGAAATCTCTTTAATTTTCTTGCGGAGGACAGGCACCCCCCCCCCCCGACTCTTTCTGGATACCATGAAGGTGTAAATAGATAAGTCCCCCGTAACAGGTGACATCAGCCAGACCCTTACCTTCTATGTTTGCTAGAAACACTGTGCAGCTGAGCTCAGCTGTCCTCCCGCATCGTAGTGGTTGTGGAGGGCGCGCCGCCCGGGGGGGCCGTCTCCTCAGGCCCTTCCCACACTCCTCTCTTGCATGTATCGCAAGCGGTGATTTGTAATGACTGCAGGTTTACCTGCGGGATTCTGGACGCCTTGGGTGTCGTTCCAAAAGGACACACGCCACCGCCTGCAGTCCACGTCTCGACCTCTAACGGCGTGGCCGTGAGCCGACCTCACCAGACCTAGGATGGAACTTGTGCAAAGAAACTCTGTCCGTTTCATCAACTCTGCTGCCCTCCAAGGGCCCTGATGCTACCACCTACCAGCGCTTATTTGTTCCAATGAATATTAACAATGTAATTTAGTACCCAATTATGCCTCTCTAGTCATAACTGGAAATGTGGTATTAACATCCTTACATGTTCTCTGGCTATCAGCATGTACCTTTGTCAATATCCTGGGACGGCCGGAGATTTGTTTAATGTACAATCTCCGTGCTCATATCACTGCCTGTCGCCCAGCCTTGCTCATCACTTACAGATTTACCCTCTGCTGATGCACGTTCTGTTGGGTCTTGCTTGAATAAAATAGGATGTCTGGAGTTCAGCTCCTTCCAAAGGAAGTGCATGCATAGACAGCTTTCAAAATACCAGCCCCAGACAGAAGATTTTAGGATTCTACCCTTCTCCCCCTCCTCCCCCCCCAGGAAATCTTGCCATTCTGACTATAGGTGCTCAATAAAGTTTGCTTCATGAATACTTCTCACCTTGTTGTATCTCTTAGCCAGGGATCGTCAGTCCTGAATGCACGTAAGAAAGCATGTACACTTTCAGAAATCTTCGTGCTGGCCTTATGTCAGAAGAATGAAATCTGTGCCTCCGCGGATGGGGCTTCCAGATGGTCCCCACACTCACGAAGAATGGAGACCAGTGCTCCAGGTGTGGCCAAGATACATACGTTTCAAGGAGACACTGCACTCTGCACGGCCAGTTCCAGTGTACGGTGGCCATTGGCAAATGATCAGAAACTTAGTTTCTGCTTAGAACTTTCCAGGAACTGAAAGGGTGCTGGAAAGGAGAAAGGGGAGTAGGTTTATATTGCTAAAAATATTTCTGAAGAGGGCGATCTATTAAAAAAACGGAGACTGTCCCGATAGGAATTGTGTACGAGTGACGTCTGCGGCCCCGACTTCTGACTGTGGCAGACAAGTTCCTGCGTATGGTGAGTCCCCTGTGTGGAGGACTGGGCGGATGTTTGCACAGGATGCACGCGGCTCATAACCAACAACCCGGTTTACAGGAGCCGGGAACACGGTCCAGGGCTTCTGCTTTGGAAACATCTCTTTGCCAACGGGGGGGAAAAGAAACCACAACCAGTGTGATGTCAGGAAGTCTCCCTCTGAGAAAAAGTGTGTTTTCTGACAACTGTGTTGTGTTTAGGGGGAGACTTGCTGAGCAAAGAGGACCCACGTGGGGTAGCTCTGTCACCAACAGTGACCATGCCACCTCACTCCTTGTACTCGATGGCTTTGAACTCCTAGGGTTCTGTTAGTTTTGGCTAGTGTTGATTTGTTTTGGTGACAAGGAATCAGAATACGTGGTAGAGGGGTGTTTTGTTTTCTTAGGAAGGTGTCCTCTAACTCTCTGCCCAGCTGGTGAGTAAGTGGCACTGCCAGCACCCGGGCACTTGTTCATTTCCAATCAGCCTTGTCAGAATGTAAGTCCTACGGTGGCAGAGATCTCATCTGTCTCGTTTGCCACTGGATTTCAACGCTGAGACCAAGATCTATACACCCAAGTCATTATTAATTAAGTTAATAAATGTTACTTTTCTGACGAGATAGAGTCGTGGTTCAGCATGCCCACGCTGTAGCCAGACTGCCTGCACCATGTTTGCAAACCTGAAAATAACACGCAGTGACCTTGGGCAAGTTATTTATCATTTCTGAGCCTCCTCTCCGTCTGGAAAGGACAATGGTGTGAACGGTGTGAGATGAGAATAGGACATAACTTATAGAATTGTCATTGTCAGGAGGATTAAAGACATTTTTAAAAAGTTGAGTAGTGCCTAAAATACCATCTGGCAACTGGATGCACTTTAAAACAACAACAACTACTACTAAATAATAACTAAGGGCTGTTTATGAACAATGAAATAAAAAAACACACAACACAAAAGAAAACAGTTCTGAATCCTTCTAAGGGACTTTTAGTGGCCCTCATTAAGCACTCATGAAGAAAAGAAGCTGCTCTGACTTCCCCACATCACTAATGGGCCTGGTGATCTTGAGCTGATTCAGAAACTTCTCTGGGCCTTAATCTGCCATGTGGAAAAGCAAAGGTTTGGACTAGATAATCCCTAGGGAGCTCCCAGCTTTAAGTTTTGGAATATCCGCATTCCAGGGTTCCAGTGGTTGAAGTGACCCAGCTGCCTTGCATCCTGCTCCGGGTGTGTCCTGTGAAGGGAGAAACATCTGGGACGCAGGCCCTCAGGGGCAGTCCCCTCCACATCTGGATGGAAACTCTTACGGAGCAAGATGGCGGCCTCAGCGCCAGCCACGATCACTGCAGACAACTATAGCGTGGAAGGTGGTCTCCGCCCTTTGAGAGTCCCACCCCGAAAGTCATGACCAAGTCCCGGTGCACGCACAAAACATGAATGATAGTAATTAATAAACCCCTGGCAATTATACCCAGTGATGTGTAAGGTCAGGATAACATGTGCTGTCAGTCAACGATGGCACTTTGAGAGTGGGTGGGTGGCGGAGCCGGGAGTGAGTACCACCTACTGCAGAATTAATCTGAGCAGGGCTGTCACTCACTCTCGCTTGCCCTAGCACACAGCCTCTGAAGCCTGTCAGTCTCTCTGGATGGGGAGGCAGGAGCTGGCTGGGCCCCCCGGATTAGGTTGCAAGCTCCCACATGTCTGTGTCCTGTGCAGCGTGCTAGAGCTCACAGGTAGAATGGTACCCTCAACTGGATGGAGCCTTCTCTCCTCTGGACTCACCTGGGGAAGGAGAAGCCTCTCTGCTATCTCGGTGCTTTGACCACACAGATAGTGTCCACAGTGCTTTCCTTACCCTGGAGGCTCACCAGACAGAAGATGAAGATAGGGTAAGCTACTGAGGATGTGACCCAGCTTGCAGACTCCTAGATCCTTGTCAACCTATGTCTTGGTTAAATTCTGCTGCTTGCTCACCCTGAGACCTTTGAAACCCACATAATTTCACCAGTGGGATGATCTCTCTAAGCATTAACTAATTATTATTATTTTTATTAACAGCTTGTTCCTGCAATCTCTGCCACTCCACCGCCCTCCCCATGTGCACACCCAGAATAGAAATTCAAAGGCAAACACAGGCCGCTATTTTTTTTTTTGTAGCTTTTGAACTTGCCAAGGCCAGTGTTTTGGTCTAAAAATAAATGTAGAAGAGTACTTTCTGGGCCAATCCCCGGTTCTCAGTCCAATGGAGAGGAGAGCACTCTCCCTGGGTGGGGGAAGAAAGCTATTCTGAAGGGAGAGGGCATCCATCTCTTCCCCTGGGGTGAGCAGTGACAGAACCTCGGGGAAGCTAGGGGTTTTGAGGGCAGAGGGTCCCATGCAGGATCTATAGAGTGGAAGGCGCAGCTTGGCCCACACCCTGGTACGGGTCGACTGCAGTGGAGCAGGCCTGGTCAGCAGATGCCAGGTTTCCTGCCCTTCCCTTGAGGTGTGGGGAGAAGCTACCAAGAAAGGCTCAGATGATAGGTGAAGATGAGCCGTGGGGGGGTCTCTTGAGGGGATATTACAAGGTACTGTGGCGTCGTGGGCATGGGCATCAGGCACCAGATGGGGACTCTAGACATCTCCACTGACATAAGCAAAGAACAGAAACAAAACAAAACACAACAGAACAAAACCCACGCACAACTCCACAAATGTGCGTGGACAGAAACTGCCCTATCTCCTTCCACCCTGATAACCAGGGAGAAAAAGAAATCCTAAGTGGGTTGATCAAATCTGAACTAGTGACTCAGAATTTAGGCTCAAGATAGGACTCAGTTGAGTTCTAGGCAAATGAAGAAAGCTGCTTTTCTGCACATAGTGTCCTGGAAATATCAGACCCATTACACCTCAGGGTGCTGAGTGTACTGTCTTTGTAGTAAGGTACACCACTTGATGAACTTGATGAGCTATTGTGAGTCTCCAATTCAATTACGGAAAACTTACTTTATCGACAAGGAAGGGCCCTGTCTGAGGTTGTCAGAGGAGGGCAGGCTGCAGTTTCCAGCTGATACCTGAGTTTGAGCTCCTCTGGCCCGGTGAGGGTCAGAATCACCGGGGAGTACTTTGAGCTACTGATGCCAGGGAAACATATGGGATTCTAATAAAGTGTGCTGACAGGAAGAAAGAAAATAGCTACCAAGATGGGCTCCTGGTGGCTAACTAGGCTCAAATTTAAAAGCAAAGACCAGCAGCCATGGCTGGACAGGGACCTTTCCCGCAAACTGGGCTTCATTCAGGAAGGCGCCTGCACGGAGCTGCCTGCCTGCGCTGTGTTCCTGCCATCTGTGCCAGCCCTTGTAGAGCAGTTCCTGGAATTCTGTTTCGCTGAACAAGACTGTTGAAGTGTAGAAATGTCCAAACCTGTAGAGAATTTTTTTTTACAAAAATTCATTTGAGCCAAAAAGAAGATACACCTGGAAGCAAAATCTCACCAGACTGAGAGAAACGCTTCAGGAGTTTGCAGTTTCTTTTTATGCATTCGAAATAAAGGAGGGAATGTAAGGAAGTAACCACAGGGACGGAATAACAGGATTGTTAGGATTATGGGTTCTCTTGAGAGTCAGGACCTATGAGGGATATTACTTCTGGCATTTCAAAAGTGTGTTAACCTAGATGCAAACAAAACAAAAATGGACACGGCTGGTTTAAAACCTTTCACTAAATAAGTTCTATGCCTGGGGCATGGCCACCCACCATGTTCCTGTCCTGCTAGGAACCTGATGATCGGATCACCCCGGGAGGTTATTTTTCATAGAACCGCCCCCCCCCTTTTTTTTCCTCCAGAGGACTGAGGCTTTCCCTGCCAGTTGGAGCTGCCCAGCTGTATCCTCATTAGCATATTCACCGACCAATCAGAGCAGCTCTATTCCAATCAATCAGAAGGATGCTATTTGGACCTATCAAACTGATCTGGAGTCCTTATTTGCATAGGAGTGGACCAATCAGGCATCAGGGGTGGGGACTTCTGGCTATATAAATCAGCTCCACGCTGGCCGGGAGAGAGCTTTCTCCCTTTTTCTCCGGGGCTGTGTCATAGGGGATGGTGCTGAAACAGACCGAGATGTCGCCCAGGGGTGGACTGGACCAGACCGGACCGGACCGCGCAGAGACCAGCTGGGGCCCGAGCGGATCCCCTCTGCCTGGGCTGTCTCCTGGCCCGAGCGCCGCCTCACGGCCGAGGTCTCCTCGAAGCAGAGGCCGCTTCCCGCCCTGGGCGCCGCCTCACACCTGAGGCTGCCGCGAGCCTCCGGGCCACCTGACGCAGGCGCACTGGGGCTGCTGCGCTGCCCGGCGGCCCCCTACGGGCTCCACACGTGCTTGCGGCCTGGTCCGCGCTGCCTGGACACCCGCACCTGCTGCGGAAGAGCCCACGGGGGCCGGGCCGGGGCCTTCCGTCCGTGTCAGGTAGGCGAAGTGGCCCAGACAGGTCAGCGGCCGCCACCGGCGCAGCAACACCCAGCGGGGCGGGATCCGGGGCCTGGACCCGGGCTGCGGGCGCGCCCCCTGTCCGGTGGGAGGGGAAGACGCGGGCGGCTTCCTGGGCGCCTGGTCCTGGTCCGCAGGCCCGGTGCTGCCATTCGTCTCGTAGTTGTGCGTGGGCCATAGTGGACGGTAGTGGACCACCGTGTCTGCACCGGGGGCGGGATGCTGAGGGCCACGGCCTCGGCCGTGCTTTTGACATTTGACACGTGGCTCAGGCTTCCGCGCGTGCGCTGTGGCGGGGGGGGGTTGCTGTCCGGGCACGTGCTTCCTGCGTGCATGGCCTTGGCGGATGGATGTGCTCTCCGTGTGCATGGCTGCATCAGCCCATGTGCTTCCTGTGTGCGTGGTGTCAGCCCACGTGCTCTGGCGTGTCCGAACCCCCCCTCTCCAGTCTCTGCTCCTATTCCGGGAGGCCATGCCCGCTGGTTCTGGTTCACGAGTGGTCTTATGCAGAACCGCTCTGCTTCCCCCTAGCTCTTTATCTAGTCCGGGTTTACGGCTTGCCTGGGGTCATGGGGTCATGGGGTATAAATGTATTTGAATTTTTGATTTCGTATGAATGAGCCAGTTTTGCCAGCGTTATGTATTAAGGTTCAAAGCACTGTCTGTGTCTTGTGTTGTATGAACTTCACGTAGGCTGGGTCAGATTTTGCATTTTCAGTGAATTTCCATGGATCTGTTTGCCTATCCGTATGTTGATACTATGTTGATTTTTTTGTTAGAAGGGCTCTTGAGAAGAAGATACAGGTAAGTTTAAAGGTAAGTCCCCTCTCACATTTTAAAAAAAATGTTTTTGGAGCAAGTTTTAGGCATATTCTTATGAATTGAAGGATTATGTTAACCTATTGGAATGCTGGTTGGAATTGCATTTAAATGTATGGGTTAATTTTGGGAGAATTGGTGTATATTGTGGTATATTGTCTCATCTGAGAGTATAGCATACTTTTCTAAGTATTTGGTTTTGTGCCACTCCTTTTATTATAGTTTTAAAATTGTGTCGTATATGTCCTGTGGTTTAACTGTTAAATTGATTTTTCTAACATTTTGACATTTTTTTGTTGTATTGCAAATGGAATGATTATTACCTAATACAATTTCAAGTGCTTAGTAGGAAGTAAAGTAGCTATTGATTTTTACATATTTAACATATATATATAGTTATCTTAAAATAATCTCATTACTTCTACTAGTGTTCTTTTTCTTACTGAAATATTGTGTTTTCCTAGGTAAATAATCGGCAAAAAGAGAGATTTGTGTGTATTTTTCACAGTTTGCACCGATTATTTTAACTTCTTGTTTTGAATTTTCTAGAACTTCCCTATTCAATATGCTAGCCACGGGCCATCCCTGGCTATTTGAATTTAAATTAAACCAAAAATTCAGTCCTTTAGTCACACTAGTCACTTTTTAGTTGCTCAATAAGCATGTGACTAGTGGCTACCATACTAGATAACTTAGAATATCGAATATTTCTATTATTGCAGAAATTTTTATGGACAGCAGTATGCTAGAGCATTCAGGTGGTGTATAATCATAATAGTTGTGGTGACTTCTGTATAATTTTTTATTTTAATTGAAATATCTTATCTTTATTTAAAATGATTTAATAGGCAAGGAAATGCAACTTAGATTAATGATGAGATTTTATATTCAAAGATAAAAAGATATATTATCAACTAATACTGTCATATGTTGCCAGTTAAAATGTGAAATGTTACAGTCAGTGAAAAATGCTTCAAAGAGCAATGTATAGGAACATACATAAACATAAGTAGGATTATAGAGAATCCTTGTAAAGGTGTAAATAAAATTATGTGAGGATAGAGAAACTGTTGCATCCACTGGTATGAGAACAAACGTCGGAGACTTTCAGGACTTTATTGGCCATTTTAACCTGCGCAGGGGGGAACTCCCAAGATGTCTGGAGACACTGTGCTCACAAGGAGCTGTAAACGGAAGCTGTGCCTGGTGCTTGCAGCCAGGTCCTTATATATCCTAAGTGAGCAAGCATAGGACAGAAGCAGATGTGGCAGTTTAGCTATTGGCTAGGGAGGTCGCACGCAGCATAGCAACAGGGGCAGGTTTTAGCTTAGTGGCGAATTTCAATCATAAACTTCTGTTAAGGGTCTCTGACCTTCTTTGTTCTCAGCCTCACAGGGGCCCTATCAGCACTCCCTGTTCCTTCAATAGTTACACTCTTGGCAGCCCCAGCATATCAGTACTCCCTGAATCTAACAGAAACTGTTTTTTTAGTTTTTACCATTCTAATGTATGTGAAGTGAAATGTTGTGGTTTCAATTTTAATTTCTCTGTTAATTAATGATGTTGAGCTTTTAGCTCTGTGTATTGGCTATCTATATATCTTCTTTGGGACCTCTCCAACTCTTCTGCCTATTTTCCTGTTGGATTGTTTGTCTTTTTATCATTGCTATATGAACCTTTTATATATTCTGATTACAGTCCTGTATTGTGTTGTTAGGAATATTGCGAGTTTTGAAGAGCAGAAATTTTAATTTTGATGGTCTATTTATCAACATTTTCTTTTGATTTGTACTTTTTGTATTCAGTGACTCTTTGCCTAACCCCAAAGTCACAATTTTTGTTGCCTATGTTTTTTTTTTTTCTAGAAAATTTTTAGTTTTAGCTCTTACAATTAGGTATGTAATGTATGCTAAGCACATTTAAGGGTTGTGTTCCTCCCCCACCCCCATACAGATATTCAGTTGTTTCATCACCATTTGTTGAGAAATTATCCTTTTTTCATAAATCATGTAGGTTCCTTTGTTGAGAACTAATTGGTCATATATGCATGGGTCTATATTTGGACACTTGAATCTGTTTCACTGGCCTAAATGTCTATTCCTATGCTAATCTATACTATCATAATTACTGCCATTGTATATTAAATTTTGAAATCAGATATTGTGAGACTTTCACACTTGTTCATAAAATAATTTTAGCTATAGTCTCTGCTTTTACAAGTAAAATTTAGAATCATCTTGTCTATTTCTATTAATTAAAACATGCTAGAATTTTAATTGGGATTGTATTGAATCTGTAGCTCAATTGGGAGATAATTGACATCTTTAACAATAATGAGTTCATGAAGATGGTATATCTTGCTTTTTTGTTAGATATTTAATTTTTCTCAGTGATACTTTACAGTTTTCTATTTATTGGTTTTTCACAAATTATTTTTGTATTTGATATTAATACAACTACAGATAACATTTTAAAATTTGAATTTTCAATTTGTTAATGTAGAAATACAATTGATATACTTTTTGCATATTCTTTTTTTTTTTACAGTGACAGAGAGAGAGTCAGACAGAGGGATAGGTAGGGACACAGACAGGAATGGAGAGAGATGAGAAACATCAAACATTAGTTTTTCGTTGGGACACCTTAGTTGTTCATTGATTGCTTTCTCATATGTGCCTTGACTGTGGGGCTGCAGCAGACTGAGTAACCCCTTGCTCGAGCCAGTGACCTTGGGTCCAAGCTGGTGAGCTTTGCTCAAACCAGATGAGCCCGTGCTCAAGCTGGTGACCTCGGGATCTTGAACCTGGGTCCTCTGCATCCCAGTCCGACGCTCTATCCACTGCGCCACCAACCGGTCAGGCAATATTTTGCATATTCTTATTGCATCCGATGACCTTTTCAAAATCAGTTATTAGTTTCAGTAGCTTCTTTGTGTATTCCTTAGATTTATTTATTTTTCTAGGAAAATTATGTCATTTGTAAATAAAGACAGTTCTATTTCTTTACTGTCACAGAAAGTGGGTTATCAGAATGCCCAACAATATATAGAAAATATTAATATCTTCACATCCTGGGATATTATGTGGGCATTATAGATGTTTACAAAGAGGTTTGAAAGAAATGACAAGTTGTTTGTGATATCATGGTAAATAGACTAAGGAAAATATTTACACTATCTGGCAGATAAAGTAGTATTAATATTCATAGTATGCCAGAGTATCTACAAATTAAAAAACAAAACTAAACTAAAAGACAAGTGACCCAGTTAAAAACATGACAAAGCTATCAATTGGCATTTCACAGACAAGAAAATCCAAATGATCAATAAGCTTAAGAAAACATATTCAACCTTTGGGTATTGAGGAAGTAAAAAATAAAATAAAAATGAAATATCATGTTTTATCCATCAAGCTCACAAAGATGTACGGGTGATAACTTTAAGTGCCAACAAGGGTGCCAGGATCTAGGCACCTCATGTCACCAATAGGACTGTGATTTGGTTCAGCTTTTTGGCAGAGCAATCTTAGTGTATCTATTAAAATTAGAATATGCATGTCCTTTGAGCAATTCCATTTTATGACTCTATCTTATAAAAATAAAAGCATTATTTTTAAATGAAGGTAGAGAGAAAAATCTTCTGACTGTCCATTAATAGAGGAAAAATTAAACCCATTGTGTGTGTCAGAGCTACAGAATACTATGCAGTTATGAGAGAGAGATGGGTCTGTTTTCCCAAAGGGATGACCATGTTAATTCACCAAGAGAGGAGAACCAGTTACAGAAAAATGAAAATGTGTGATACATGTGCGAGTGTAAAAACCGATTTTTGTTACAGCTTTCTTTTAAGCTTTTGTTAAATCAATTTTTTATCTCTCTCCCTCTTCTCTCTTTCTCCCATACTTTCTTTTTTTGCTCTATCTCTACAATATCCATTCTGTCTTATAGACAAGAATGAGGTTATGGAAGGGATAGCACATATCCCTTCCATACTGGCTGTTAGTATTGGATTTTTTTTTTTTTTCCTGAGGATCAAGTAAAGAGAGTGAGATAGGTTACTATGTTTTTGTTTCTGTTTCTCATCATTGATTGTAAGGGACATAGAATGCTTTTATAATTTTGGAAGAGGAATTTAATAAAAGAAATTCTAGGATATGCTAATGCTCTGAACTCTTGTTATTTTATTTTTTTGAGTATAAGTAAAAAAAAAAAAAGATAGAAGCCCCAGAAGGTTAGGAGTTTGCTTCTGATGAACAGAGGTATGTTATGAGTTTTGCTCCTTTATATTATTTTGTGCTTTCCAGATATACAAGAAAAAGCATTAATTCAAACTTAAAAATGTATTAATGAAGTTATTTTGCCCATCCTCATTCTGTGAAAGGAGATGTGGATTTTGCTTTTGGAGGTGTCTCCAGGGAATAAATCATCATTCCCAGTTCCCCGTGTGGTTCACAGCAAGTACAGCTGTCCCTGGTTTCTGGGAGCAGGGGTGCCTATGATGAAGCAGGGCTAGCCTGTGATGACAGCAGAGCTTTGGTAGCAGCCTGTCTGTGTGAAGGGACCACATGGGTGTTGGTGTCCTCAGCCTTCATCGGTGCTCACTGTGCATCATCATGTGTCCACTTGTCAACCTCAGAAGGTGGCTCTGAAGGTTTTGGTCATGAAAAAAAGACACGCATTGCAGAGACAGAAAAGTAGTTAGCATGGCAGGTGGTTGAAGGAAGAGCTGTGTGGAGGAACCATTGGTGCTGTGTGGATTTGGGCCAGAGCCTGACCTACACGGCCAGCAACTTTTGGAGAGATTCCACTTTGGAGACCTCCCATTCTGGGCACAAATGAGTAACTCTTCTACCCTAGCAATAAAATGGGGAAAGGCACAGTAAATAAGCAACAGGCAAAATTAAAATTAGTAATGAGCCATATGAATATTGTGATGAGATGATGTTGGCGACACATTTATTTGGGAGCATGGTATGTTCTGGGAAAATGTAATGGCATTGTGGCTGCCCGTCCAGTTTCCTCTGCTGAATTTCCGCTCATTGGCCCTGGAGGCTGGCAGCAGCTGCACCTGTGCCCAGATGCTTTTATAAGCTTGGCAGGGAGAGGTTGGAAGAGGGATGCCAAGCTCCAAGTGTCCCCTTGGAGGAGAGGGCTGTGCGGGAAGACCGGGGAGGTGGCCACATTCACCTACCCTCGCCCACCAGAGCAGAGGGAGAGGCTGAGTTGACCAGGTGGCTGATCATGACAAGGGTGTCCCTCACATCATTCAGGGGACACTTGTCCTGAAACTTCAGCCCTGAGGGGAGATCCTGCACATGTGGATGCTTTATGAGTCTGTGCATATGCTGACCCCTCTAGTGAGATTCTCCAGACATGAGTCAGGGCTTTGACTTGGATTTGCTTCTTGTTTTGGGCTGTGGAAATGCCCATCAGGTCCTACTGGCCTGAGGCAGAGTGGGGATAAGAGAACAAAACTATAATGGGGGTTGGACAGCAGAGCCATGGAGGCCTGGGAGGAAACCTGGTCAGCATGAAAACTGTGTGGAAGCTCTTAACTGGCAGGAGCTGTTTTATAGGGAGAAGGTGCCCTCAGAGCCTACCTGCCTTACAGGAGAGGGACCAGGGGGTCAGAGAGGAGGGAAATGTGCATACCTCTGACAAGTTTTACACCTGTGGTGTGATACTATGAAGGAGGAGGTGCGGCAACACCAGGACTCTGAGCAGCACTTAGTGGCTGCAACAGTGGTTTCTTAGAGCAAAGAAGATTGCAGCCTCATATCGATGTCTCCCTACTCCCCCCCCCCCCCCCGGGTGGGCCAAGAACCTGGCTGATTTGGGGTTCTGGGGCTTTCTGCGTGGTATTTTGTGGCTGTCCACCTGTGGGCAGGGATACTTCCATACCTGTCCATTGCTTCTGAACTTAGTGTGAGAAAATACATTTCTGATGGAAATTTTCAGCCAAGTCTTCCTAATGTAGTCTTAATCTGTTGTCTACACACACACACACACACACACACACAGTGTCACACTGCATCACACTGCACTGTTGGTGGTTTTCAAGGGCAGTTTTGACTCAGCATGATTTTGACCATCTGCTATGTCTGGATCCTTTATGTGTGATGGAAATTCATTGTAGCCAGGAAGCTCTGAAACTCCTCTGAGCCATTGTTTCCAAAGTAAGAATGGAAAAACCAAAGCCGGAGAAGAGAAGGTGATGGTGCATAGTCAGGGATCAGAGCTCAGTCTGAACTATTTGGGGTAGACCCTTTGTCCTCTTTGTTTTCGTCACCTGCCTGTGCCCCCTCAACTCTACATGGAACCCTTTCCAGCTGAGGACCATG
Source organism: Saccopteryx bilineata (assembly GCF_036850765.1). Lineage (NCBI taxonomy): Eukaryota > Metazoa > Chordata > Mammalia > Chiroptera > Emballonuridae > Saccopteryx > Saccopteryx bilineata. The sequence goes on from NC_089498.1 coordinate 838,859, forward strand.
CTGTGTCCTTCTCTCGTATTGTATTTCCTATTCATACATCCCAGAGATGAGCTGAGCACACAGGAGCTGCTCAGTAAACAGGCAGTTGCTCTGCTCAAGTCATGTTGCATAGACCAGTGGTCCCCAACCCCTGGGCTATGGACCGGTACCGGTCCATGGGCCATTTGGTACCAGTCCGCAGAGAAAGAATAAATAACTTACATTATTTCCGTTTTATTTATATTTAAGTCTGAATGATGTTTTATTTTTAAAAAATGACCAGATTCCCTCTGTTACATCCGTCTAAGACTCACTCTTTGATACTTGTCTCGTAAGTTCGACAATTATATTTAAAAATACCACAGTTTTTACGCCGGTCGCATAATTTTATTTTGTGCATTTATCTGTCCCACCCTAAAGGCCGGACTGTGAAACTATTTTCTGACATTAAACCGGTCCGCGTCCCCAAAAAGGTTGGGAACTACTGGCACAGACCTTTTGGAGTCCACATTCCTGAAGCTAACTGCTGGCAGAGCACTGTGTGTGTATGTGTGCACATGTTTGCACGTGAACCCATGCACTTGATCAAGCTGTGTTGGCGTGGACCCATTTCCCCACAGGGTTGGGGCAGGACAGGTCTGTGGATGCCCACAGAGGGGCACTTTTTACACGCTGCAGGCAGCATCCTGTGGGTCTGAGCCATGGGAGAGAGTATCTGGCATGTTGGCTGGAAGCTGAACTGATAATTGACATCAAGGAGGAATTGGCTCTTTTAAGACAAATGCTTCCAGATGCCAGGATCACTGGGTCCATGTTACTACCCAGATGGGTCTGGGTGGGAGCCAGAAAAGTAACAGCAGTTGATAAAATCAGAAGGGTAGTCAATCATAAAGCAGTTAGTGTGGGCAGGTTGCTGGAAGGCCTGGCTGGGGATGGCCTAACCGTCCCAGGGGTGTACCAGGACCTCGGAGGACTGGGAAACTTGGTTGTCTGTCCAGTGGCAGGCAGGCAGAGCTCAAGGCACTGGTGTTTGTTATCACAGAAGGAACGTGCTCCCAGATATGGCCCAGCCATGTGGGGTTTGGAAAGCTCTGACAGAATCAGGTTTGCTATGGATATTACAATTGACGACCTGTTTCCTGGTCGCTGGGAAGCCTTCATGGGCAGGAACTGTGTTGACATGCCTGTTTCCAGATCCAGCTGGAACCAGTCAAGGTAAATGAAAAGCAGGGAAACTAAGTGGAATTGAACCTCTGGGACCCTCAAAGATCCTTCGTTTAAGTATGATTTGGGGCATTTAAATATTTTAAGGATCGAGGCAGATGATCTCACATTCCAAGGTGCTGGTCCCACACTAGCACGTCAGAAAGGTCAGAGCAGTAAACCAACACAGTTGTTTTTGGGGTTCTTTCAGTTGATATTGTGTCGTCTTAGTAGAACCCAGAAAAATGTTCTGGAGTGATGACCCTTGTTTCACCTTGATGACCACAGGAACTTCTTGAAAAATTGTCCTGCTTCATTATTACCCCTCTGGAGTTTCTTTCCACATAGTAGCCAGAATGATGTTTAAATATAGAAATCAGATCCTATCAGCACCACTGCTTAAACTGCTCCAATACTTTTCCATTAAAACTAGAATGAAGCCCAAATTCCTTATTGCTGCCACACCCATGTAAAATGGACCTGCCTGCTTCTCTGGTCTCATCTACTGACCACTGCAGACACACTGGACTCCTTCCTGTTCTTTACAATATCCTGCCCCAGGACATTTGCACTTGCCCTTCTCTGTGTGTGGAATGCTCTTCCCACATTTAACTATGGCTGTTACTTCTTGAAGTTGTCTGTCAGCTCAAATCTCAACTTTTTGAAGAGGTTATTGAAAGTAGCCCCATCTTACTTGTTTTCTTTACCATTTCCTATTTCATTTTCCTGAAAGCATTGATCACTTTCTGAAATTATTATGACTGCACTTTAACTTGTTTACTGTGTGGCTTCTTTCACTAAAATCCATGCTCCTGAGAGCAAGGTGTATTTTGTTTACTGCCATATCACCAGCACCTAGAATGGTTCTCAGCCAAAGTCAGCTCTCCATAAAAATATGATGGGCTGATGGATGAATGAACAAATGGGTGGGTGAATGGATGGATAGGTGGGTGGGATTTTGTGACACAGGAGTTTCAGATGGATTTCATTGCAGCAGGACTCCTTGAGAGTGTTAAATAAATTGGCAAAACATCAAGCCAGAGCCATTCTGTCATTGGTATTTTTCTAGGTCAGAGAATACTGTTTCTCCAAAGGTAACCCATGCAAAGGACTTGCTGCTGGGAACTCATCAATTATTTAAATGGGTGTGTGTGTGTGTGTGTGTGTGTGTGTGTCTTTTTTCCCCCCATCACCTTTATTTAGGTAACAAGCATCTAGAAATGAAGTCTGGTTGAGCAGACTTTGATAATGAACTTTCTCTTCTCCACATAACATTGCAATAGTGACCGCTAGTGTTTTGTTTGTTTGTTTTACTAAACTATCTTCTGTTGTTGAGTAGAACACTAATTTGAAGAAAATATTTTTTATACACCTAAAAAATGGACACTCATGAGAATGAGTGATTCATTAGCAATGGTGTATTTCATGATGAGATGCCACTGAGGGCTAAATAAGGACTAAATGTATTTGTAAATTACTTACTATAGTAAGTGCCAGGCAAGATGCATAGCTACATATAATAATACTAATTATTATGGGGAATTATTTCCTTTTTAGTAACATTTATTATTCTTTGATGCTAAACATAATAGAAAGCTCTTTGGGGAACATTTATAAATGCATAGAGAGTACTGTTCTTACGCTGTAATCCTACCACCTGAGATGACAGTTCTAGCTGACTTTTTGTCAATTTTCTGTCTATATACATGTAAACATACATGAATATTTTACATGGTTTTAATTATCTTCTATAGACACTTTTTAATTGCTTTTTTCTACTTAAAATGACATCCCGTATATTCCCTCAGGTCATTTAAAACCTCTTGGAAACATTATTCAATTACACCACATAATACATAATTATGCAGACCTGCATTGTTTAACAGAAATATTATGTGAACCACCTATGTCATTATAAATTTTCTAGGAGCTATAATAAACAACTAAAACCAGGAAAATTAATTTTAATAATACTTTTTTTATTCTCATATATATAGTTTTATCATTATAATGTCTAGTCATTATAAAAATCATTGAGATTATTTTACATCTGTTGAATTCCACATACATTTTACATCTCAGTTCAGATCAACCCCATTCCAAGATGCAGTAGCTGCTTGTGTTGAGTGGCTGCCACATTTACCAATCCAGGTCTGGCCCACTGAAAATTAGTGGTGTGATAATTTATGCATAGTGGAAGGAATTTTGCACTAATTTCTATAGTCCCAACTTAAAAGGCCTCTTCCAAGAATAAAAGCAGCCTGGAATTAGAGTTCCAGTTATCTTCTGTCAGGTCTCAAGGTGATTAATTCAGTTTGATAGCTACAAGATATAGCCTCAATTTCTCAAAATGCTAAACGAAGTGGAAAGATGTTGAAAACAATGTTTTTCAAATTATGCATTTGATACCATTTTGCCTCTTTCAAAGATGATTTCTTAAGCTCTAATAGAAGCTGATGTCTCCTAGTGTATTAAGCTCATATTCAATACAAGGCAAATGAATTGAATTAGGCTGGATGGTATTGATTATGAGTAGTGCGACCTCAGCTCTGGGTTCGTTTGCTCTCGTCAGTGACGTCCTGGGTCCTCCAGGGAAGCTCACTGACATCATGGGCCTCTCCCACCTCCTCTTTTCTTACTGTAACAAAATGCTTATTATTTGTTACAGCAGTTAAGCCTGCAAGCCCAACTGGGGGCATGTTTTTGAAAACTCAATTTTAAAATTTACTTCTGAACCAAAGGAATTTGAGGGGAGCCAAGTGGGTGCAACTGGTCCCCAAAGGAAGTGTTGCAAAGCATCCTGATTGTGTGTGAACACACTCACAAGAAGGGAGGTGAGGGAAGAGAGAAGATTTTCCATACTCCCAGGGACCCTGCTGTTCAAATGGGGTCCAACCCAGCAGCTCACAGGTACAAGAGAGACATCACAGAGTCCATCTGAGCTAAATGGAAACCTGGTGACTTATATCCAACATGGGGCTGTGCAAAGCTGTCACTGGGTGCTTCCCACGTCATGCTCAGGTCTTGGGGGCACAACAATAAATCGTGTATCTTCAAGGCAATTTATTGAGGGAGATGGACAAGCAACCCCAAACTACAACTTGTCTCCTGTGATGAGAGATGTGCCTGGAATACTGTGTGTGGCATGTCCAGTCTGTTGCTCAGCCCAGCCACTAGGGCAGTCCTGTGGGATGGCTTCCTGGAGGACAGGACTGACTAGCTGTGTAACCATAGGCATGTTCCTCCTCCTTATGCTTCTGTGGTATGAATGTGATAAAAGTATCAGCCTTTTGGACTGACAAATCCCTAATGTGGTTTACAACCCAAAGCAGTTGGTCACTGAGTGCCAGCTGTCATGACCACTCCTGCTGTTTTATTGGAAGGTGGGAAGGTTGCAGGGCCCATGGATAAAGCAGAGACTGGGGATGATGGGAGTTTGAAGCAGAGGAGAGACGTGCAGATTAGCAGTTTTTAGACAACTGCTCTGGTGTAGGATGTAGAATCACTTTGCAGGGAGGCTTTGGGTTGCTATCCTGGTGGAAGTGCATCCACCAGACTAGAGCTGTATGTGTCTAACAGGAGAGTTGCTTTTATTAGATTATGTGTTATGATCAATAAAAAACAACATTTAAAAAAGATATACTTATTCTCATTTAATATTTTATTTGTCCTTTATTCTCCTTGTCATCATTGTCATCACAGGGTGTATCTTAGAAAGATAAGGGCATGGGGGAGTTGAGTGCTCTCACTATTCTGTAGTGAGGGGCAAGGAAACTGGGAACAAAACTCACATGACATAAAGTAGCTTGGACTTCTACCTCATGGAGGGCCCGCCAGCTCTGCCCAAATAGTGGCTCCATATTTACACAGCGTCCTCCTTCTCCTTTATCTCAGTCATCAAAACTTAAAGGAAATTTAAAAACCACTGGGGTGCTATACATAAAATACAGCCTCAGGTCACTGATGGAATTCATGCCCAGGTTCTGCCGAGGCAGGGCCGGAGCCCACCCCTCCGGGGTGCCTGGGCTGTCACTCTCCCCATTCGTCTTCTTGATTGTAAAAATTAAACACATGCACAGGAGGGCTTGGGAGACAGAGTTATGGGGGACATAAAGTGCCTGACAGCATATAAACTTGGCCATCCTGCAGTGGAACGCCCAGTCACAGTGGTGCTGAGGGGCAGAAAGTGTTCCCGGGGACCAGGAGCAACAGGCACACGACAAAGGGAAGAGCAGAGGGCTTCTGCTGGCTGGCAGGGGGGCTGCCTCTGGTCTAGAGTTTCCAGGAGTTGGGCTGACTCCCCGCCTCCTTGACCATTTCTCAACCTGTGGCTGAGTGCCCTCTGGCAGGAGGTGCAGAGGTAACTCCCGCTGTCTTCTCTTCATACTTCATACGGTGGCGGTGAAAGGGAAATGTGTAGCTGCCGTTACTTTTGGACCACTCACTTGGGGACGTGGATCAGGGGTTTTATTCTTTGCTTTGTGGGTGAGGAAACAGACACCTGGAGAGGGAAGTGGTATCAAAGATTTCTCTAATGTGTCTTGTCCAAGCTGGACTTTCAGAGGTCATGGTGGAAGATGCAGAATGAGATCTTCATGATGATGCTAAATGGAAGCTGAGTGCCCAGTCATGTCCTGAGGGGCCTTTACTTCCAGTGGCCTATGTGGCAATCCTGTAACATCAGTACAGGGAGAGTTGGCCTCACTCTTCCCATTAGACCCCATTTCGCAGTCAGGTAACAGGTAATGGACGACCACGCAGCTAGCTGGGTGTTGACTCCTGACCTACTAGTCCCTGCTCCTCTATTCCTGTTATCTCCAGCTTGTAGTAGAGGAACGTCTGAGGTCTTCACCAGAACATTAGTGTCTTCAGCAGGAACTCCTAAGCTGAACCCTGCTGTGTTATGAGGCTCTTTGTCCTGCAGCTCTGAGATTGTCTCACCCTTGCTGGGGAACTCTCTGCCAATTAGCTTTTGACAAATTCACATATTTACTAAAATATTTCAATAATGCTTTTGGAATAGAAAGAAATTAATGTTCACATACAGAAGGAATAAGCAAATATATCATATGGGTTAATTAAGGTGTTGGTCGTTTAACTTTTTGAACTTCCTGACAGCCAGAGCACAAGAAGGCTTGCTGATAGCAAGCAGCTTGACCATTCTCCAGGGTTCATTAGACACAGTGGTGTTGTCTTTGTGTGGTTGTTTTGCCCTGGACACTTGTAAAACCTAGACTTGGGTGGAGAATTGGCCCCTGGAAGTGTCTCTGGAGGGAACTGGGAGTGGATGGGGAGCTGAGTAGAGGAGGGGATGACACAGGTGTGAGAGGGTGCCAAGCACTGGCTGTCTGCAGGGCTGCCATAGTCATTCCTCAGGGTCATGGCGTCCTAAATCGGGTGTCTGAAGCCAGGAAGATTATTGGAATTGCCTGGGAAAACTTGATTTCTAGAACACCTCCAGGTGACCCTAAAGCCAGCAGGTTAGAAAGCCCGTTTTGAAGAACCACACATTTACATGCACATGTTACCTCCTTCCAGGAGCAGAGGAGACAACTTATCTGAGTTCTCAGGTGAGAAGGGAGGGGAAGCAGGAAGTCAGCTTCACCCTCCTGATTTCCATTCGTTCCTTCATCCACCTCCCAGAGAGGGAGGGGCTTGTGCAGGGGCTTCCACAGGTGACCAGCAGATGGAACAGGAGCAGGGAGCTGGAGACAGAGGAGGTAGTTGAAAGGGGAGATTCCCTCTGTTTTTGAAGGTAGATGTTTCTTGTCAAAGTTTTGGTTTTGTAATGAAGATTTTATGTCTCCTGAGTCTGAGCTGCAGTAACAAGAGCAGCTAAAGTTCCTGAAGACCTAACAGGAACCAGGGAATGCTCCAGGAATCACTCCACAGCCCGTTAGATGTACTTTTATTACACCCACTTCACAGACTAAGCAGCTGGTGGGTGACTTAAGTGAGATTTGAGGCCAGGTTTCAACACCTGAACTTTGGCCACTGCCCTATGCTGGCCATGTCAGAGGGAAGGTTTTTCCGCAAGACGATACTCAGACATTCTGCTGTTTTTATTTTCTGTCTTGACTACCAACAATTGCAATGTTTATGCTGCCCCAGGTCAAATAGTTTCACGATGTATGTTTTTATAGTTTCTGTGGCAGATTTCATGTACTCTCAAGTTTCATTTTCTATTATGTTTCTGAATGGTACAAATGATTATTTTTTTCTTCAGTGGCCTCAGGCTGTGATACTGGAACATGGATATGATCTAATATAATAAAGTGAGGTGCCCACTTCATCCATGTGCTCTCCCTGTCCCGCCCTCCATTATGCTTTGGATGGCCATTCACACTTTAGTATGAATTAGAAGACAGTGTTAGTAAAGGTCCAGTGCATGTGGAAGCAGGTCTGAGGGCAGAGGTGGGCTGTGGAAACCAGAGATCCATGGATTTCTGTTTTTTAGTGAAGACTCTTGTGCTAGACCACTAGGAGAGACCTCTCCAAATGCCCCATCTGGAGGCACCACTTGCCGTAACATAGGCACAGATGTGCCTATTCTCTAGCCGAGAGCCTGGCTGATGTGATGCTTTTCCCCAACGAAGTAAAATAAAGAGATCATGGTTGCTGTTTCCCTGGGCAGGGGTGGGGTAAGGCTTATTGCTTTAGAAAAAGAATATGAAGCAGCACCCTTTTAGTAGAAGACAAAGATTTCTTTGGTTGTTGGAGAAAATTCTGACTTCCCTATAGGGGCCTGGTGCAATGAGGGAGGCCAAGGACGGGCAGCTATATATTTATTTTATGTTCATTTTTTTTCCAAACAGAAAGGGGACCCAGTCAAGGAGTAGATTCTTGTCCCACGTCTCTTGCATGAGAAGGATACAGATACAGCATGGAAGAAGGCCAGTGAACAGGTCACCTGTCCTGGGGGCACTGACTATACAGGTATCCAGGAAAGGTCAGGAATCTGGGGGTATTAATTAATCCAGCTGGCTATACAGCCTTCCACGTTTATTAAGGCAAGCCATGGCATTTGGCTGGAATGATAGCTTTTTTAAAGGTTGGTATTTTATTAGGAGGACAACATCTATTTACTGTTTTGTGAAAATTACGTGTTCCTTTGTAAGGCTTTTGGGAGCACGTGTGGTGGGTAACACAGGTTAACTCTCCTTCTGTCACTATGTTATTCCTGTCAAAATCAGCCTTCCTGCTCATTTGACCCAAAGAGATGAGACCTTGCTCCTTTCTTACCTAGCTGGGGGCCCATGGTTGCTCTCTAGGTTAAGGCAGTACAACCTTTAATGCTAAATTCAATTACTTTCAGCATTTATGGACCAGCTATTATATGAGAATGATGGTGGGACCCAGTTGGCCCTTACGTACTCCTGAAGGAAGTGTGGCTGCCGGATGGGGGGTCAGATAAATGCTCAGCTCTGGAGCCCAGCAAGTGAGGGACACTTTTCCTGCTAGGAGCTGGGGGGACACTGGCACTCCCATTGCACAGACTACCAAGAGGTCCTGGAACCAGTCCTCCATGGATGCCGAGCTTTGTGGATATCCTCCTTTTGGCTTCTGAGCTTACCCCTCATCCCCAGCTCTGAGTTCTGTGGAGTGAGTCCTACTTGGAGAACATCTCAGTTATCTTCAGTCAGTGCCTGACCCACCCTAACACAGACCCCTGCTATGCCCAGAATTGACACCTGTAAATATTTGTGCCTGTTTCGAAGGTTTGGATTGGGAAGAATTTTGATGGCAGGAACACAAATGATGTCACATCCCAAGTTATGTATCCGGTTTTTAAATGCCCTCAGCTATTGCTACAGCTGCAGATGGTACCAGCATCCACTTCCAGTTCCTGAAAGCTTCAATGGCCCTCCAGAACCAGGAGCCCTGTGGGACTGTACAGGCTCCTGGGCAGTCACAGGCTGATTTTAAGTGATAATGAGAAGAACTTCCTTTATTTAAGTAGCTAAATATTTAATTTTGTTGCTACCATCTCTCCATGGCAAGTAATGCTCATTTTGTTTTTATTCTAGTCATATAAATTTCCTTATAAAAACTATTTTTAAAAAGTGAGTCATTTTAAAGGAGAAATATTAAGTAGATAGAACAGGTTGTGGCAGGGGTGTGATAACACTAGAGAAGATGTGTAGGGACCCACTTTGGGCATCCTCTTTCTGGTGAGCTGATGCTGTGTCTGAGTCTTTCCTATGTCCATCCTGCAGCTCTGGGCTGTTCCTCGGGGTTTCTTCATCTGTTCTGCTGGGATGGTTAGCCAGCCTCTTCCTCACACCACCTTGAGATAGTGATAGATGGATAAGATAAAGTGGATAATAGTTACTGTTATTTGCATTAATATTTATTAAAAGACAGCTGGCCCCTTGTGAGGCAGCAGGTAGAGATTTATCACGTAATCCTCCCCCACCAGTGCAAGACCAGCATTACACATGTGTTCAAAACAAGGTTTTGAAGATTAGAACTCAGATTCTCCTCACAGCCCCCATGCCAATAATGCAGGGAGTAAACAATGAAAAGACAAATACTTTCTAAGTATTTCTACAGAATTAATTAAATTCACATTTTAAAATGTGAATTTAACTGTCTCTTGTTTTTATAGAGCTTGCAGAGAGAATAAAACTATCTGCCCAGCAAACTGTCTTTTAGCCCTGCTTTCTAGCATCCTGAAGACAGGATAGAACCATGACTACATTTCCTCTCTTTTCTGTCCTTCCTTTTTTTTGAAGACTTTCTGCTTTACTATATTTTCCCAAAGGGCTACAACATTCACATTATAATCAGTAAACACATGGACATTTCAGCATAGAGCCTAGGTTGCAGATTGCTGAGGCTCTTTCAGGTGTCTGAGAGGTCAACACTACCTTCATAATAACACTAAGACTTTTTCATTTTGTGTTGAGAATGCTAATACTTAGCATGAATGGAGGAGATGCACCAAGTGCACTAGCTGCTGTGTTCCTCACGGCCATGCATGTGCAGAGAGAGAAAAGCCACTTTCACTTCAGAACACACCATGTAGTATGTCCAAACAATAGAATGTTACCCAATCTCCACAAGGAAGGAAATGCTGACACACGCTACAGCATGGATGATCCTTGAGGACATTAAACTCAGTGACATAAACCAGACACACAAAAAGACAAATACTGTGTGATTCCTCTTCTATTAGGCACTCAGAATAGTCAAAGTCACAGAGACAGAAAGTTGATGGTGTCTGCAGGGTGTGAGGGGAGGGGAATGGAGAGGTTAGTGTTTAATGGGGACAGAGTTTCAGTTTTGCAAGATGAAAATAGTTTGGAGATAAATGGGTGTTGATGGCTGGTGATGGTTGCACAACAGTGTGAGTGTAGTTAGTGTCACTGAACTGTGCACTTACACATGATTTAGATGGGAAATTTATGTTATGAATATTTTACCACAGTTAAATGCATATGTAACATACATTAATAGTAAAAAATTTTTGAATTTGAAAAAAAATATGTAGTTGATCCTTGAAAGACCTTGGGGTTAAGGGTGCTACCCCTGCCACCCCCACAGTGGAAAATTCATGTACAACTTTGACTCCATCAAAGCTTAACTATAGTCTTCCCTCGTTATCTATGGGGGATTGGTTCCAGGACCCTCTCCCCCCCTCCATGGATTCCTCAAGGAAACATACCTGTGCAGTGTTGTGCCTGTGAGCTAGATGGGCCATTTTGTTCATGGAGCAGTTTGTGTATTTAAAAGAATGACTGATACACAAACTATGGTTCTTTAGACCTCACTCTTTGGCAGACATTTTCAGGAAAATGAACAAATGAATTCTGTCACTTCCAGGAAAATAATTGACAGTATTTGTTCCAATGGTAAAATTCCAGCTTTCAAGAATTTTGAAAAACTTGTATCAGCCACCCTGAATTTGACAGTTTTCCATTACTTAAGGAGATACTAATGAATATGATTTTTTAATATTGTATGATAAATAGTATCAACATTGGAAGAGCTGCATATCTCATGGAACTGATACTTCTTGATCAATGCTTATTGTGACAAAATCATTCAAGGGTAAAAGATCTATTCAACTAACAAGATAACAGTGGAATTTAATGTTGCAGAACATAAAAAGTTCATATATTTTCAGATTCCACTTTACAACTAACCTTTAAGAAACTACCAGTGGCCTGACCAGGCGGTGGCGCAGTGGATAGAGCGTTGGACTGGGATGCGGAAGGACCCAGGTTCGAGACCCCGAGCTCGCCAGCTTGAGCGCGGGCTCATCTGGTTTGAGCAAAGCTCACCAGCTTGGACCCAAGGTCGCTGGCTTGAGCAAGGGGTCACTCGGTCTGCTGAAGGCCTGCGGTCAAGGCACATATGAGGAAGCAATCAATGAGCAACTAAGGTGTCGCAACGAAAAACTAATGATTGATGCTTCTCATCTCTTTCCGTTTCTGTCTGTCTGTCCCTGTCTATCCCTCTCTCTGATACTCTCTCTGTCTCTGTAAAATAAAAAAATTAAAAAAAAAATTTAAAAAAAAAAAAAAAAAAAAAAAAAAGAAACTACCAGTGGCTGTATTTTGGTGTAGTATGAAAGAAAAATACCCACAATTATCTAAAAAGGCTATTGACATATACCTCCTACAACTACTTATCTGCAGAAGGTCAGGTTTTCTTCATGGACTTGAACAAAAGCAAGATGTCGCAGCAGCCTGACTGTGGAAGCAGATATGGGAGTCCAGTTGTCTTTTAAGCCAATCACAGAAGAGGCTCGCAAATATACAGTGACACCACTTTGGTCAATAACTCTTTAAACATATTCTATTTTCATGAAAACATTCTAGATATGTTAGTATATAATAGGTTTATATACTAATCTTTGTGCTTTTTACATAGATTATTAGGTAAATAAATTTTTCTTAGTTTAAATTTCTAATAACACACTTAAATAATTTAGCATCCTCAATAACGTTCGGAAAGTGTACATTCTTCAGGGTTCTGAGATTTGAGACTCACTGGTCTAGGGCAGGCATTCTCAACCTTACCTATGCACTAGAATCATAGCAGCTTTATGAGAATTCACCATTCATTTCCACCAGAGCCAATTAAAGTACAGTCTTTGGTGACTGGGCTCAGGCACAGGCACTTCACAAAGCTTTCCCAGGGATTCCATGTGCTGTCATGGATTAGACTGAGGTCTGGCCGTCATGCCATGAGGCTGTCACCTGGCTCCAGTGGAAAGATGGGACATATTTGGATATAGCCTGGTGCCCCCTTGGAGAGCTGACTTGTTTAGTGGATGTTCCATATTGAGTGAATACCTGACTCGGCGAAAGGCAGGTCCACTATCCAAATGTAAACAGAAGAAACCGTCTCATATGACACTTCTTTCCATTTCAAATTTACAGTCAAGATGCCTTGAGAGCACAGTGTGCTGTTTATCTTCTGGGGGCCTCCATTCCTGTACTGGATATTTGTTTGAAATCTGACTCTGAATCTTTGAATTCCCAATGCTGCAGGCACAGGTAGAGCCCAGGCTTTTTTGTGGGGACTAGTAAGCTGAATCTAGAGGTATTGAGGTTTCTTGTATTGGGGGAAATTCTTTGAATTCTCCGTACACCCATCTGATGGCAGGCTCTTGGCCACAGTTATGGCTGCTTGTCACCTTATTGCTGGATGGTGTGCTGGGCCATTTGCCTAAAAGTTTCAGAAGCAACAGAGTAAGAAAAATGTCCTGTTTCCTTCAGGGTCATAAGAGCAAAACTTTTTGCTCTGATCACCCACTGGCTGGGCTGGCATAATCTAGAATGAGAGATGGCATCATTCTGCTTTCAGCAAGGGAAGCAGGCCCACTATAAGAAGTCACATGCTTATGGGAAGCTGGCTGAGAAGCTTGTTGGTCCACAGGCTGTTCTGACATGGGATTTTGGCAGATGTCTTTGTTTGTGTCTATCATGTGGTCACCTTGGACTTCTCTCCTCTCCAACTTTTAATTAAACACGGGCCATGGATTTAGGGCTGGTAACTGCAAAGCCAGCTTCCTCCTTCTGGGTGTAGAGTCCCTCTGGCTACATCTCTTCTGTCATAGCCACCACCCCTCACGTCCCAGTTGTTGCAGTAATGAGGAGCAGGATGGGTACACCTTCCTGGAGGCTCCTCTATTCCGACACCATTTCCCAGGACTTGGAAGGCATGTGGATAAGACAGCTGACCAGGCAAAGGGGTCAGGGAACTGGACAGGGAAGGTCCCAGCTGGGCTGGCCCATTTATTTTGTAGTTAGACATATCAAGCATACAATTACTGTGACTGTAGTTATAAACCTCATATTGAGAGTCTTTTTATGGGTCACTTAGGATAAAGTACTTACACAACAGCAAGTGCTTGGCTAGGAGTTTTCTCCATGCATCAGGAGGTGAGTTCAGTGGGAACAATGCACGCAGTGCCCTGCACTCCAGCCCCTCTCCAATGGATAATCCT
>NC_089498.1:857500-907500 GCF_036850765.1 Saccopteryx bilineata
TGCAAATGAAAGGAAAGCTGTGGGAAATGACTCCAGATGAGTTGCTTGTCAAAAATGTTTTACTGGGGAGGGGGTGTCGTGAAGGGGCGGGTGAGCTGAGCTCTCTCGTGTGCCGAGAGGTGTTTTCTGGGGGACTCGTGTTGGGTGGCACATGGCCAAGTCTGAAGGAAGCACATCTTTATTGATGTGCCTATTGTTACTGGTTCTTATTCATGGTATTTAAACAACTCATGCAGGTTTTGACAGCTTTTTCCTTTTCCTATTTACATAAGACTTTTTATTTTGGTAAAATTTCTGGAGACCGGTTACCTGGGGTGCTGGGGGAGAGAAGCAGGGTCAAGGCAGGCTTGGGTATGACATCGACTGAACCCCTCAGAGGCTCAGGCCCAGGAAAGAGTGCAAAAAACATTTGTCATTGAGACACAGAAAGAGCCATGGCACTTGGTTAGTTTGCTGGACAAATAAACCACTCTTCAAGAAGTGGATATAGAGGGGGCAGGACTGCAAGAAGGAATTTGCCTGGGAAACTGTGTACATAACTCTCACTATGTCCACAAGTGATGCCTGGCCCACTGTGGCCTTGGGCTTTCATTCTCCATGCAGTGGGTGAGAAGTCCAGTGCTCTGTCCCCATCACCAAGGACTGGTTGTTATGGCCACCTGAGGTCTGGTTATTAATGTTCTTAGAAGTATACCTGGATCCTCAGTGCTCAGCAGACAGCTAGGTATGTTTCCATGCAGCCTTGTCAGAGATGGTCCACCTTTTCAGGGTGGACCAAAGTGATTCAGGTCCCTCTGTGGATACAGGACCTGTCATACATGTAACAATATTAGGTTCAAAAATAAAGTTCGGCGTGACTTAAAATAAAAGAACAGTCCTGTGAGGGCTGCAGAGAATATTCCCAGGGTGGGAAGGAGGTGGTGGATACGTTTGGAGGCTGGCCTTTCAATCAGTCTGACCTCAGGGGCAGGTGAGGAACTCAAGTCTACTCTGGACATTCTCAGTGAGGGACAGCTTATGCATGTTCTTAGAAGATGTTAATTTTCCATAGCATGGCATTAAATTGCAACACATCTTTTTAGGGAAAGATATTATCTTTATGGAGTAGACTTATTTGCAAACTTAACATAAGCTTTCAAACCCACAGAAAATATGGCAGTGTGTTTATATTTAAAATAGATTTTTAAAAATCCAGTGAATTACTGGGAACTTACCACCCGATAATACTGGGGAAAAAATAATTTATGATCCCATTTTAATTAAAAGCAAATTAATTTTTGTAAAGTGATAGGAGGTAAGTGTAGTGGTTAAAACATGCAGTAGAGTGGAGACTTTTTTACATGAGTCTTCTGGGCTTGGGTTGGAACCAGATGCCCAGCTGGGGGCAGGCTTTTTGCTCTCTCCGAACAGCTCTTTGCAGTCCTTACAGATGACATGAGTGTTTAGTCGTCAACCATTTGGTTAACATCCTACATGGCAAAAGTTCTAAGCCCTGGTCTGAGATGCTAATTGTTGATGTCACAGATAAAGACTACTACTTCACATTAGAAAAGCTGGTGCCTGGGTCAGCAAAGAGATATATAGGGCTTTCTATTTTACCATAAAAGTTGGGAGTGAGAGGAGCAGCATACAGTGGTACCTTGAGATACGAATTTAATTTGTTCTTTAACCAAGCTCGTAAGTCAGTCAACTCGTATATCAAACTGCCGATACTGGACCTGTGCGTCAACGCACCAACTAGCGGCAGCTTCCTAAATCATGACTTGTATCTCGGAATTTCGCTCAGACCTCGAACAAGAATATGGACCGAGTTGCAGCTCGTATCTTAAAAAATTCGTATATTGGTCTGTTCATATCTCAAAGTACCTCTGTATTATGTTTGAAGGGTCTGTGGTTGATTCCCTTGGCCACTGGAAGATGTCCAGTGCCCACAGACATAAACTTACTGGAACTACCTTTCGTTCCCAAGGCTAGCCTATGTCTCAAATTCAAGAAGAGAGAGAAGATAACCAAGAGGAGTGGGTATGGATAGTAACAAAGGTTATAGGAGATACTGCAGCCCACAGTCACACTAGTTCCATATTCCCTCATCTAGCACATGGCTATGTGTACCTACTGTATATACATGGTTTGGAGTTGAGCCAGATGTGTGTGGAATAGAGCAACCAGGGAAGACTCTGTGGCTAAGAGGGAGCACTGATGAATCTATAAAGCACAGCTGGGAATTCTTTGGGGACACAAATGAAGTCCAAGGAGTTGTCTCTGTCTTCTTGGGATCACAGCCATGTTGAGGACCCAAGGCAAGGTGGCAACCCTGGGTCCTCAATAATAGCACAAGGGACTTGTGATTGAGTGCTGACTTTCATGAAGTAAGATAAGGAGATGAATCAGACCCTACCTGTTGTCCTAATCTAGCACTTATGTCAGCATTAGGATAGAATGGCTTGGTGTCAGGACTTGGAGTCTGAAACCTGGGTTTGAGCCCCGAATCATCTGCATACTTACTCTATGATCTGGACAAGGCCATTTATTGGTACAGCCAGGATATGCTGAGGTTATGATGAGATGTGTGAGAACATGCTTTTATAAACTGTAAAGCACAGTACATGGGTGTAGTGTCTTACCTTGCTCTTTACTTGTCACTTGCACCAGCTTCTTTATAATCCCTACAGAGGAGAGACTTTGTTTTATTTTTTATTTATTTACTTATTTATTTTTACAGACAGAGAGAGTCAGGGAGAGTGATAGATAGGGACAGACAGACAGGAATGGAGAGAGATGAGAAGCATCAATCATCAGTTTTTCGTTGTGACACCTTAGTTGTTCATTGATTGCTTTCTCCTATGTGCTTTGACTGTGAGCCTTCAGCAGACCGAGTAACCTCTTGCTCGAGCCAGCAACCTTGGGTCCAAGCTGGTGAGCTTTGCTCAAACCGGATGAACCCGTGCTCAAGCTGGCAACCTCAGGGTCTCGAACCTGGGTCCTCCGCATCCCAGTCCGACGCTCTACCACTGCGCCACTGCCTGGTCAGGCCAGAGGCAAGACTTTGTATCTCCCCCAAGACTGAGTACATGGTGGGCATCAATAAACAAATATCAGTCGGTAGGTAGTAGGTGGATGGACAGATTTATATTGGCTGCTTCCAGCGGTGTCTGAGACCCTCATAACAATAGTGCCTGAAAATGTCACTTAAGCAGAAAACCATTTGGTTGGAAAATGAACAGATACATCTGCCTCTTCTCTTCCCATAGTGATGAGCATGTTATGTACCATTTGGTTTCTGCCAAGATGTATGAGTGAAGCAGGAGGGAAGGGAGCAAGGGGCTTACTTCTTGGTTTTCCTGCAGGGCGTGTTCCCATCGGAATACTCTTCCTTGTGTAATGGCTCTGAGAGTTGTCCCATTTCTTCCCTCCCCCATCAAAGGTCACCAAATCTGGTGAATCTGGGAGAAAGTTCTAATTAAGCCATGCATGTGCCAGGCCCCATAGATGTCACAGACTAATGGATCAGGGAGATGACATTTACTGCATATGAGCCACTTGGGAACTTGAATCCTGCTTTCAGGAAAAAATTAGAAATGACCAAGAATTTAACTTTGGTTCTTACAGTGTGACAGAGTTAACGGCATAAGATTTGAATATAGACCTGCCTGCATCAGATTTTTACTCTATTAACTCTTTGTGATGATGAATAGCTAAACTCTGGGCCTTTGTATTCTTGTTAGTAAAATGGGTATGAATAATATCTTCCTAATATTATTGCAGACATTAAGGAGACAGTATGTAAATGCTTATTATTATCAATCAGACCCTAAAATATACTGCTCACAAAAATTAGGGGATATTTCAAAATGAATATGAAGCGATAAAATGCCCCCTAATTTTTGTGAGCAGTGTAATTCAGAAATGGGGAGGTTAATATGGATGCAATAGTCATGAAGAATGTCATGGCAAAGGGAGAGAAATTACTGAACACTGAGGTGTTCCACCCCAGTACCAGAGAAGCACAGAACAAGCCTGTGAGTCGGAAAAAATATCAGGGCTTGAGTCTGAGGAGGCAGCTGAAGGGGATTATCTTATTTCCTGCCACAGGAGCCAGGAAGACTGTTTTACAAGCCAGGAAGGGAGCAGACAGAGAAGACAGGCAGCCTGTCTCTCAAGACATCAGGTTGAAACACCTGGGTGGAAATGAAAAACAGGGTGAGAGGGGCTTCAACAGCCAGATACTAACTAGAAGTTGGGAGGAAAGGTTGGGGGATCAGCTTGGGGACTACCTGTGTATTCACTCATTCAAACAAAAGCTGTGAGCATCTTCTCTGGGTTATGTACTATTCTATGCCTAGGGATATGGTGAATAAACCCATTTTTTATCTCACATTATAGTAGGAAGTGTTGGATTAAAAATAAAATAGTTAAACTAGGGAACATGATAGAAAATTCTAGGTGCTGGGGGGAAGGGTGACTATGAAGTCATTGGAAAAAGTTGAACAATTTTAAATTTGGTGGTTAAGGGAAATATTTGAGCAAAGATTTGAAGGAGGTGACTTAGACAAATGAAGAGGGTAAAAGAAGAATATAGATGAGAAAGAATGATGGTTTGGGTCACAGTGGCAGCTGTGGTGCTCTTTGGAATTGCTGAGAACCAGCAGGGTTTGCTTTAGGGGCTGGGTGTGGGTGTGGGAGAAAGAGAAATATTTGGGGCTGGAAACTGGAGGTTGAAGCTGTAGTTGGCCGAGATACAGAAGTCTGTACAGCAGTAGGATGGGTGAGAGAAGAGGATCAGGAACTCAGTTGAGGACACATTAAACGTGTGAATGCCTATTCAACATTTAAGTGGCATGCTAGGTAAGCCGTTGGATATATGATTCTGAAGTTCAAGGGAGAGGTCCTGGCTAGAGTTATAAATTTGTCGAGTTTATCAGCATGCAGATGGAATTTAAACCTATGAAACCAGATGTACTCATAATGGTGTGACTACATAGATATAAAAAGAGGTCTAAGGACTGAACTCTGAAGTACCTTCTCCACTGAGGTTGAGAAAACGAAGAGGATTTAGCAGAGAAGACTGAAAAGTTGCAGCCAATGATGTAGAAGGGAAACCAAGAAAGACATTGCTATGAAAGCCAGGTAATGGCATTTTCCCAAGGAATAGGGAATAATCGATTGCTTCAAGTGTGGCACATTGTCAAAGCACTGTGGACTGGGAACTCACTGTTGGCTTTGTCAACATGAAAGCCATCACTGACCTTGACTCTACTGAGCTGTCTCCGTATGGGCCCTAAGTGCATTCTATTGGGTCAGGTGTAAAAGATCTGAGTTCTGGTCGCAGGTTTGCTATATTCTTGAGGAAGTTACTCAGTCTGTGTGAGTCTTGTTTTTCTGTCATCTGTAAATGTGAGATGATATTAAAAACCTTCCCAATTGAGGTTTTTATGACCTGGGGTCAGTCCACCTGTTAAGATATAATTAGATTTACTAATACTGAATTGCATAACGTTGGGGAAGCTTACTATCTCCACTGAGATATCTGGAGAGAGTATATTTTTGTTTGTTTATTTTGTGTCTGGCTCTGCCTTTCTGCAGGATTCCATGCTGTGGCCTGTAGCTGTTTTCTTCTGGTGTTAACTGTAATGTAGAGCTCAGTCTCTTTCTTTAATTGCTGTTCCCATGCAAAAACTTAAAAAATAAAACACAAAACAGGCCCTAGTCAGCTGGCTCAGTGGATAGAGCATTGACCCAGCGTATAGACTTCCTGGGTTTGGTTCCCTGTCAGGGCACACAGGAAAAGCCACCATCTGCTACTCTCCCACTCTCTTTCCCCTTCTCTCCCTCTTCCTCTCCTGCAGCCAGTGGCTTGATTCAGTTGATTTGAGCATTGGCCCCAGACAGGGGTTGCCAGGTGGATCCCGGTCCAGGTGCATGCGGAAGTCTGTCTCACTATCTCCTCTCCTCCCTTAAAAAAACACAAAACAATAAAACAGAAACATTAAAAGAGATATAAAGGACACCTACATTATAATAATGCAAAACAGCTTAACAGTTTTTTGAATTGCTATTGCTCTTAGACTCCCAGCTACTCTGTCAGGCTTAGCTATCATTTCTGTTCTTTGCTCTCTTCTTTCAAGAGGACAACCCCTTTGCATTAGTCAGGTTTGGCTAGGATATGCTGTAGCAAGGCATAAACTCAACAGAAGTTCTCACACATGCAGTTCCACTGTAGGTCTGCAGGATGATTGTTCTCTAGGGGCAACTCAGCATTCTAGGCTTTGCCTTCTCAGTGTGGTCTCCTTGGTTCTTGTGACAGGAAAGCAGCAAACCCTGTGCCCTGGAGTGTCCATGTCACTTCTCCCAACTCATTGGTCTTCACAAACCATGAGGCCTGTTCAATTACAAGGGGGCTAGGAAGTGTGAGAGCATATGGGCTATGAGGCAGATGTGACTGTCTCTGCCACGTTCCCTTAAATTCCATTTCCATATGCAGAACAAATAGTTTCCCCCCAAGTTATGCCTTCTTCAACATTCTTCTTTTATCTCTGGCCTCTGTTTAGGATGGGCGAGAAGATGTAGGAGAAAGGGTGAACTTGTTTCTAAGATATACTGACCAAATGGGCCAATGGTTGTGAGTGCCCCTTTACAAACTATAAAGCATCACAATCACAGAAAATATTTCCACAGCACTCAGTTAGTGCTAAGGGCTTCACATGTGTCAGCACAATCAGTTCTCACAACCTAAGGGTCAGGCACCATCACTAGCTCCATGTTGCAGGTCAGCAAACTGAGATGTGAGGTTAAGTTGCTTAAGACTCATTGGTAATAATAGTCAAAGTTAGGGTGTAAGTGCAGGCTGTTAGACTTCAGAACCCATACTTGACCAGTGGAGTCGATTGTGTCTTTGTGGAGTGAAGCCCTACGTGAACTTGCCTCTCACTGTCCCTGGTGGAGCATCTGCCGCACAGTTCTCAGGATGGGAGCTGCCACATTGTGGCGGGAGGACCCTGGGAAATGAGCCTTGCTAATAGGGCTGGTTTTATTTGTTTTTTTGTGGGGAGTGGTATGGCTACAGAGAAGGGTGTGATCAATATTGTGACTGTTCCTTAATATCTGCTTCTCCGCCTCCAGCATGTGGAGAATCATACTTTTTTACCCTTAAAGTCAGTGATTCGTTCTGGCCAATGCAATGATGTGTCAGTTCTGGTGACAGTATATATGAGCTTGCTCCTGCTTCCTCAGTGTTTGGGAACGCACTCAGTGTACCACACAGGACACCTGTCTCGGAGCTCACCTGGGCCCATGGTGGCCTTGCAAGAGCAAGAAATGAAGTTTCTTAGGCTTCCGAGATGTTGAGCTTTTGCATTACTGAAGGAAAGCCCAGCCTCTTCCGAGTGATACGGGCACTATCTTGAAAGGTGAATCCTGGTGATTGTGAGGTTGGATAAAAGAAGGAAACACAGTGAGGGCTTTGTGTGTGCCATTCAGTCTGTGCCTTTTATGAGTGTTAGGAACATAACTTACTTTGAACCCCTTTTCTGTTTTGGCGATTGGGTTCATTCAGTTCCTCTGAGTTTGAGAGTTGGCTGTGTTCAGCAGCTAGAGGCTTCTCAGGGAGCAGCCTGAGGGGAAAGCCATGTGTCCAGTTTACACAAGTGACTTGGAACTCTTATTATATTCCTCCATGAACTTCTGATGATCGGCCCCTCGGGAAGGGCCAAAGACCAGTAAAAGCTCATTTCTTGAATTTCTGCCTTGGAGGCAATATTTTCCAGGTAGTTCGTTGAAACTGAAGTTGTCAGTAAAATTTATCCATTTCATTTTTTAGAGCTTTTCAGAAGAAAAGTGCAAACCTAGCCTCCTTTCTTGTCTCTAGTCCTTTACTCAGTCTCAGAAACTGCTTTGCCAGGCACCAGGAATGGCAATTCCCAAACCTTGGAGGTTACCTTTAGAAGCAATTAAACACAGAAGTGAAGGTGAGTTTAGAACACATCGAAGGAGGTTTCACTTTGTCTGCATTACTATGATCAGCAGTAGGGTGCAACCTGTCACGTTGGGGAATCCACAGTCAGAGGGACTATAATGAGAAGGTTAGTGGCATTTTCATGCAAGAGTAGAAACCAAGTCTTCACTGATGTTCTGTTTTCCTAGCTACACTCACCAGGGCTCTTCCTTTCTTTCCTTTACACTGATTGCCTAGTACTGTCCAGATTTTATAGTGAATGCGGTTCAAAACATATTCCAGAAGCCAAACAGTCTCTCTCCCAACCCCCCTTAAAAAAAGGCCTTCAGAAGGACGGGAGCAATTGATGTGCTGGATGATTTCTTAGGATTCCGTGCCGGACTCCTTTCTTTACTCACAAAGCATTTGTTCTTTTAAAGGAACCAATATGTTTGTGTAACTGATGTGAAACGAGCTTGACTCCAAAAAGATTTAGCTTAATATCTGCCTATGCATTGCTGGGCTGGCCGTCTGTGGGATGTGCATTGAAGGCCCTGGCGGTGCACAGCTCGTCACGTATGATATTGGGCACGCAAATGTGACGTGATGCCCATGTACTCTTGAGGGTAATTCGATGTGCCAGCCAACTCGATGGGCAGAGAAGCTATAAACATAGTTGTCACCAGTGAGGAAGAGCACTGGGTCGAAGGCAGGCTGGAGGAGCCGGCAGCACTGGAACCTGTCTCCAGGCCCTAATGAAAGTGTTAATTAGTATGTTACAGAATTTACGGGAGAACAGCCACTCCACCAGGCTCCTGTGATTCTCCCCTTATTAACCACTTCCTTCTCTTGGCCTGGCTGCTCCAGCTCCCTTTTCCAGTCAGGGAAACCCAGGAAGGAGGGAGGCAAATGGAATTATGCCGCAGAAGGGAGGCTTTTGGGAGCCTTTGTTAAAAAGAGAAGGCCAACAGGGCACATGGCTGTCTGATGTTTATAGGAATAAGTACACATTTAATCTACATAATCATTAATCTTTCTTTATGTAAAAATGATTAGTAAATAGGGTTTTTAAGCAACTGTTTAGTTTACACATTGGCATCATAGATTAACTTATTTCTAAAACACTTGATTTTATCACTCTGCCTAATGATTTGTCACATGATTTATTGGGTAATATGATAAATCATGTGCGATTTATTGTTTATCCTATAAAGAGTGCAACAATTCATTAAACAGTGATGAAACCCAGCGGTCGTGCAGCAGGCCCACCTTGCTTGCTGCTGCGCTCCGTGGTGCCAGTGTCCTCCCAGGAGTGGAGTGGACCCGTCCTGGGCCCAGGTTTATGGCAGGGGGCAGTTAGACTGTGCTTAAATTAAATAGTTTTAGAAAATAATGGTGCAGTCATAATCTTATACTCTAGCCATATTTATTTTATATGGAAAAATAAAGCCTAAAGCCTGATGGGTGTTAAATCTGTGGATTTATTTGTGATAATAAATGTGGCATTCTTTGTTACGAAGGCATTAAACTTAATGGCAATGTTTCTTAATACTGCATGGCAGTTGTGTTCTCCTTTTCCTGGCTTTATTTCAGGCCAGTGCACCTGCTGAAAGGCTCTTTGGAATGTTTCTGGGTGTTCTCCAAGTTCAGAGGGCATCTTGAGGTTTGAGGACCAGGTGACAGGCACAGAACTGAGGACAGAGCCAGCACCAGGGTCCAAAGCTAGGTCCTGACCTCTGATCTTGAACCTCTCCTCGGGGACACAGGGACCACTTTTAACAGAAGTTGGTTCATGAGGTGTCAAAACCAAGACAGCTCACCGTTCCTCTCACCTTGTGTGGGAGGTCAGACATTGCCAGCTGGTTGCACTCTTGTCCTCTGTCTCGCGGTTCTTTGCTCTCCCTTCCTCTCTGTGTAGGGCAGGGGTCCCCAAACTTTTTACACAGGGGGCCAGTTCACTGTCCCTCAGACCATTGGAGGGCTGCCACATACAGTGCTCTTCTCACTGACCACCATTGAAAGAGGTGCCTCTTCTGGAAGTGCAGCGGGGGGCCAGATAAATGGCTTCAGGGGCCACATGTGGCCCACGGGCCATAGTTTGGGGACTCCTGATGTAGGGTTTTTGTGGACTCAGCTTCCAGGTTTCCTTCTTTCATCCAGAGAGCAGAATCTTCTTTCCTCTCAGTACAAATGACCTCACCTGTGGCTCCCATGTGCCTATGATTCCTTAAATGTTGACAGAGCAGAAAATCCTGACTGCTCGGATTGTGTGGGTTTGAGCCCAGGCCCAAGCAAGGCCAGTCAGAGCTGGACTGTGGAAACGGCTATGAAAGTACACTGTAGACATAAGCCTGGAACTGCTGGTGGCCACCTTGTCCTGACAATATAGAGAAAGTGCCTGTGAGAGGGAAGCCTGCACAGGTACAGGCTGGAGAGGCCTGACCCTGTGTTAATCAGTGTATCACACGGCAGTTATTACCACAAAACACTATGTGAGCCCCTGGATCCAGCCTTGCCTGAAGCAAG
This sequence comes from Saccopteryx bilineata, assembly GCF_036850765.1. NCBI lineage: Eukaryota > Metazoa > Chordata > Mammalia > Chiroptera > Emballonuridae > Saccopteryx > Saccopteryx bilineata. The sequence continues at coordinate 867,957 of NC_089498.1, forward strand.
AGACCTCTGGGGCTTTCCTGCCGTTTTCTTCTTGGTTTCAGCCAACATGACAGAGATTTACAATTGTAAAAAATCATGTTGATACAGTGGCTCTCCACAAGTCAGACCTATATCTTTTCATCAGGAAACTGTATTTCACTTCCTAGTTTCCTTTCTTCATCTGCAGGATGGGCGCGTGCACTGTAGTTCCCTGAGTGCCGGTGGCTGCAGAGGGTCCTGTGGCTCTCACCTGACCCAGAACAGTACTACTTTGACCTGTTTTATATACTGGACCTCCTTCTCAAATTTTGCTTTAAATATTGGTTCAGCTATTTTTATTTAGAAATTAAATTTAATGGGGTGAGATTGATCAATAAGAGTACACAGGCTTCAGGTAAACATCTCTATAGCATTGGAACTATTGATTGCATTGTGTTCAGCTATTATAAATGAAGTTTAGCACCTTCTCTGTACTTTAAGCCCCTGCAGGGAAGGTACAGCACATTGCAGATTGTATCTAAGTGTGACACCTTTTACATGGCAGGTCCTCAACAAACATAAACTCATTTTTTGATTAATTGAGGGAAAATGAAGACAAGTTGAGTGTGAGTGACAGATGTTTATTAAGTTGTCAGGAGGCTAAGCAGACCTTTATAGTAGAGGCTGTGTTTTATGCAAGAGTGTGGTAGATCAGAGATGGCTGCTCATCCTTTGCTCCTCCTCCCATTGAAATCTGGAGTCTGCTTTCCCTCTCTTGAGTTGGAGATGGTCTTACTGATTTCCTTGGTCAGTAGGTCACAACAGAGAAGATATACTGGCCTGTCAATTGCTAGGTTCTTATAGCTTCCGCCTGGCCCTTTTATAATGCTTACCCTGGAGGAAGCCAACCCCCTGCAAGAAGTCTATGTATCCTGAGACTGTCATGCTTCAATGAAGGTCAGCCTAGCTGAGTAGACTGGCCTCAGGAAGAGCGGCTTGACCAGCTCTGCTTTTCCAGCCCAGGCACTGGTCACATGACTCTAGCCCCAACCGTCATCTGACTATAACCACATGAGACAAGTAAAAACTGTCTAGTCAATGACAAGTGGGAAGATAGTGACATACTGTTCTTAAGTTTGGGGTTTGCTCTGTGACAACAGACAGCTGGAATAGCTTCTCTATTACAGATGTCCCCCCCACGTGGTTCTTCTGTGTGTTAGGGACATGATCTCTAAAGTTTCTTTAACTTTAGACAGTCAATGACCCCCATATCCTTAGAGTTGATAGTTTCTCTTAACATTCTGGCCCAAACAGTGGTTGGGAGTGCCCGATGCAACAGAAGGACCCTGGACTGCTGCAAGTGAGGGTACTTGTGTTCTGTCCTCTCTCTGCCAGGAAAAAGCTGGGTGTCCTTGAAAAGCATTTTCTGTGCTCCTTCCATAGGTTTTAGCTCCTTTGTCTTCTCAAGAAAACCCCCTGGACCCTTCATCTATCCTGGCTTTCCACTTTTAGTCACCACTATCCATCTCCCATTTAGTGTTTTTTTTGTAGCACGTGGTATGATCTTGAATCTGGGATGGCCTTGGTGATTTACTTGATCAGATTTTTCGGTGTTCCATAGACAGTGAACACGTGACAGCAGAGACCTGGGCCTGAGCTAGAACAGTGTCTGACACAGAGTCCCGTCAACACTGTTGGACACTGATAAACAGTTCCAGCCGCTGCAGGCTTCACTCCCCCGTTACATCCACTGCACAGGGACTGTGAAGCTAATTAACATCTGTGCTGCCGTCTGACTTGGACAGTCCAAGATCTGAAGGTATGAGGACTGCAGGGCTTGGGACAGGCCAGGGACGGGGTGCTGTACAGCCAACAGGGATTAGAGCTGGGAGCGAACCCTACCTGAAAACCTCTCCTTGGGGCTATGTCAAGACTTCTGGGGCTCCCCAACATGCTCATCTGGCCAAACTGCATATTTGGGGGTACACCTTTGCCAATTCCAGGTTCCCCCTCTCCTGAGGAGCTTGTAAGTTTTGGAGTATGTTTGTGCCACTTCCCTCTTAATACCTCATAAAATAGTATTTGCCAGTAGTGTCACCTTGTAATTACATTTGCTGAACTCACTGCCTGTGTGTTTGCTCTTTCATTATGTAGCCTCAACCTTTATAATGTTACCAATTGACACCATAATTAGTATAGTTTACTGCAGCACTGATTATGAGGGCCTCCTTGTCAATCAGACCCTGTTTCCTCTACCTTTAAACCTTGACTAATTTACAGGGCACATGGGTACAGGGCTGTGTATGTTTTAGAAAGGGACACTCCCCTGGCCTACTTACACTTGACCTTCCAGCTTTTGAGGGGTCATTTTGCTCCCAGCCTTAGGACATAAAGCCCTTGGCCAGATATCTGAAAGAAAGAAAAGCCCCTTGAGCCCCTATAAAGGGTCAGGGTGCTGGGTGCCACCCCAGCCTCTCCTCTGGGGCCTTTGGCAAGTTGCCCAAGCTCTCTTTGGCTCCATTCCCCCTCTCGCTCTCCTCCCTGCCCTACCTGCCTCCGGGGGCTTCAAAGAGCTAACAGATGTGGAAGAGCTTTTGAAATAAGCATGCCATATAAATTCAAGGTGTTTGGGAATGGTTTTCTCATAAACCTGCCAACACTATCTTTTTGGAAAAGACAGAAGTCACAAATCCTCTTATTTTAATTTACCCTGGTATTTCCTTAGCAGATGGTTAAAGAGCTGTTTGCCGTGTGTCCTCTGCACCAGCACCTAGGGGCTAACGCCTTCCTTATAAACCCCAGGCACCCTAGCCTCCCTGCAGGAAGGGTGTGGCTTCTTGTGGTGTCCCCGAAGGTCTGGCTGGGAGGAGGGCATGTGTCCTCCTCCCTGTGAGTTTCTGGCGGTCAGTGTAAGAGGCCATGCCTGCCCTTCCTATTCTGCTGCATTCACCCTCTGGGGGCGTGAAGGAACTTCCCTGAAACACAGACACTTCCTGGCTTCTGCACCTGGTGGGCACACCCTGGGCATGGCACAGCCTGCTTTTCAGAGGCAGGAAGTACTGCATCCGTGGGTTCCTGGACCTGGCTCCATGGGGTGAAAGGCAGATCGATGATGGTTGCCTTGGACACTGGTTGTATGTCTGTCTGCCCTACACATTGGCCCTAGGTCTGGGCTTGGAGCTGGGAGAACCAGGAGCCCAGTGTTAGTTGAGGGTCAGGCCTGATTTCTTCAGTCTAGCTCAGGCAGCCATCAATACTCAGCATCTCTCTCTCTGCCACTTGGTTCTATTTCTCACTTAGCTCAGATCTCAGGGAGGGGTAGAGATCACAAAATGGCTCAAGTTGAAAATACGTTAGACCTATAATTTTACCTCTTTCCTAGGTAAAACCAGCTATGGGGACACAATCAGCTTCAATGACAGGATGCTCCATCTGCCATATGGTGGCCCCTAGCACTGCAGAGTGCTGTGCTTCTTGGAAAACATCTTACCTGCTGCTCGAGCCCGTCCCCCCCGCCCCCAGTTGCAAGTTCAGTTTTCCAGTTTTGCCCTTGGATACTGCACAGAGTGGGGTGTTCCTTACTTTTCTAGAATTCTGTTTTGTTTTCCTTTAGCTCCTCTGTATCCCAGTACCTGAGGTACACATTTCAAGGGTCAGCCTTTTACACTTGTCACAGCAGTAATTCTCATGGGATCTCAGCCTTCCTCCAGAAACATGTTCCAGGGTCTAGCTTCCCTTTTCTGTTCCTCTGAGGGGGACACAAACTGCCACCTAAATGTGGCACACAGATGCCTACGGTGTGCCACTTGTGCTGTAGAATAGGATGAAGTATGTGACGCAGTCCCTGTCCCTTCAGGGACTCAGAGGGTTGAGGAAGGCAGGTTAGAGATCTCACAGGCCTGTGAAGTCCTGTCTAGCTTGAGGAACTGAGAATGGGGCAGGGAGCGGGGGGGAGGGTAGTGGCATGAAACAGTGTCATGGTTCTCACCTGTGCACCTGTGCTCAGTGTGACACAGTGGACCAGCAGCCACACCCCTGTGCCCTTTCTTCCTGGTCACTCCTGCTTAGAGCTAGAGTTCCCCACTCTGAAGGGGCCAGGCTCCTCCTCTTACTACCTCACTCCTCCTCATAACCTCCCTTGGTCCTGCTGTCTCTCCAGGACATTGCAGTGCTCAATTTGGGAACTTGGCAAGTTACAGATGCAGTAGTCTTAGCAGGGGTCAAGTCTACTTTCTTAGGGATAGAGAGAGGCGTTTTGTACACATCAGAGCAGATTTAAGCTCCCAGCAGACATGCATGTAATGTGGCTCATGCTAGATTACCCTTGCTTAAGTTAGTCTGTGATTTAGCATTCCTGTTTAGCTGCAGAATTCCATGGAGGATATTGCTGGATCCCAAATCTTTTGTCAGTGTAATTGAGCATAACATCTTTTCAGGTTTGTATTTCAAAAATGCTATCTCCTCTCAGCCATTTGTTCTTCTTGAGCTATTTAAAACTTCTAGCTTGCCCCATCCTGCTGAAGAAATTTGAGTTTTAGGCTGATAATTTATGTTTATGCTGAGAACGTGATTTCCCTTCCGCATCCAGAATGATTAATAGACTTTTCTCCATAAATTAGTGTGGGAGAGGATATAGGTAAATTGCTAACCAAACTGAGAACTTTTCTTTGTACCAATGATTTCTACAAGCTCTTTCTCTTTTGTTCCCCAGATGTACAATTCCACCTGGATTATGTGCCCTCTAATGGCGTAAGAGGTCCTCATCCTTTCTTCTCGCTGCTGCAGCCTCCTTATAGGAGCAAGTTTCAGCAAACACGCCCTCCCCTGCCAAACCCAGCCTGCCTCCTGTTTACAGATAGCTTGTGAGCAAAAATGGTTTTTAAGTTTTTAGATGATTGAAAATGCAAAAGAAGAATAATGTTTTGTGACATGTGAAAATGATGTTAAATTCAAATTTTGGCACCCCTAAATAAAGTTTTGTTGGATCACAGCCATATGCATTCATTTATGTATTGTCTGGCTGACTTTGCACTCAGTGGCATTATGAGTAGTTGCAACAGAGACGGAATGGCCTGCAAACCCTGCAGTGACCCTTTGCAGAAAAAGTTTGCCAACTTCTGCATTAGAGAAAGAATGAGAGTTCACTATGCCTCAGGCGGACATTGGGGTTTTGGATGCCTTCTTGCAATTACTCATCTTTTAATAGCTACATATTAATTTCTCTCACTCTTAGTTCATGTTATTTGAATGGGTTTGATCCTCCCTCTCAACTTGGCCCTACCCTCAGATGGAGCACATGACCTGGTCAGGAGCCAATCAGCTCAGCACCTTCCCACCAGGGCAAAGTGATTGGTTCAGGACAGTCACTTAAATCAACTGAACCCATGAGGTCTGTGTCAAGGATTCCAGGAGAGAAGCAGGTGCTTCTGTAAAATTTGTACCAGGGTGCACAGAGATGGGGCCAGCTGCAGGCTACGAGGCACTTAGTAGTGGAGTCAGAACTGGTGACATGATTTCAGTTCAGAGTCAAGCCAAACTTGATGCTTCTACCCTTGGTCTGTTTTGTTGAACCCATAAGTTTTTGCTTAATTCTGTATTTCTGTAGTTAGTGGCATGTGTTTGTCATCTGTCCCTTACAGTAAAGGCCTGGCTCATATCAGCCTGCTGACCCCAGAAGACTGGCTCAGAAGTCCACCCATGGCCCCAGGGCTAGCTTGGGGACCCCCCCAGAGCTGGACCAGACACCTGCTTTCATTAAAGCCAAGATTTGAGTTGATCTGAAAACATCAGGTCTGTAGCAGTGAGAGAAGTGGACAGTGAGCTGATGGGGTGGGGTAGGTTGTGGGCACCCCCTGCGTATTGGCCCACTCTGAGGTGGGACCTGGGCTGTGCTGACTGGAAGAGAAACACAGTGGTGGAGTGGAATGGCTGAGTGTGTGCCTGGTCATAGGTGCAGCCCCGACACTGGGCTGTAGAGTCGTAAGCATATCGCTGAGTCACAATGAAAGTTGGAGTCCTCCTCAGTGGAAGTCGCAAAGCACCTGTCTTCCTGTGGGTATTCTAAGGATGATCAAGATCACCCAGGTGAAAGCAATGTGTGAGCTGCACAGCAGTGAATGCACATATGCTGCTGGAGGTTCTGATGCCCGACAAGTGCTGCTCTGTTGGACAGGAGGTCTTGGGGGGAAGGAGAGTAGGGCAGCTGCGTGCCCACCCTTACAGCTTGGATAGAGGCATTCATGTCTTCTGCCTCTGTACCTTCATCTCAACATGCTGCTGAAGAAGACGAGGCAGGTACCATTAGCCCTATTTGAGGAAGAAGGAAGCTGAAGTTGGGGTTTTGGGTGGCTTGCCTAAGACCTCACAGCTGGGATGAAACGAGGTCTTCAAACTCTTAGTTCAGGCATTTACGGCAATGCTGCCTTCAGAAACAAAATATGAAAGAAGAGCAGCTTGTGATGGCTCTTCCCTCTCTGAACCAGTTAGCAGATATGCATGTCAGCCGAAATGCTAACCGTATGTCCTGGCTGGCCCCCTCTGCCTGCCCACCCACAGTGTCAGGGGAGATGGCAGTCTCTGGCAGGGAGTGGTCTGCGACAGCGATGGTGATGGGGTTCTCCTGGGTGCTGTTCGTGTTACAGCTGACTCTGGGGTTTCACAATTAAACAGGCTCAGAAAACAACATGTGGCTGGTTGGGGTTATAAGAATCAGCGCATGTGGATTCAGTTCCCCTGTAGCACATTCTGTTTAAGCATAAGAGAAAAGTGCCTGTGATAGAGGAATGGAGGGTATCTGGAATGTCTAACTTCCTCTCTGGGGACTTTCTCTGTTATGCCCATGACAAAGGACCCACTCTGGGTCTTTGGTAGCTTCAGAGAAGGTCTATTCAGCATTGTGATGTGAACTGATCCCTTTATAACAATATGCTTTTCAGATACCAGGTTGTGGGGTAAGCCCCACTTGGATCTTCCTTTTGATTTCTTCAAAATGGGTCCATTGTGGACAACTCATGGGGGTACACCCTGTCCATATGAGAGAATATGAGAAACAAGGTAGGTGTCTGAGATGCTCAGAGCTCGGCCAGGGGAGGGATCCAGAGTACATGAGTGGAGAGGCAGGCATGGCAGCCTGGTGATGAGGTATATTGGGCTCAAGGCCCTCCTAAAAAATTCAATCAAGCCTCCACCCCTTCCAGTCACCAGAACACAGCCCAGCATTTTATAGAGGAAGGTACTGGTAGAAAGAGACAGCATCACAAGGGTAATCAGTTGTCAATATTCTTAGCCCCATTCCAAGGGCAGGCACATATGGGGGAGCAGGGAAGAAAGTCCCCAGACTCTGCCACTGGAGTCAAGATGGGTAACCTTCGGACAGAAAGCCCCTAGAATGTGCCTTTGCTGCCCAGAGCCTAGGCACATACAAGGCAAGTGCTCTAAGCCCAAGAGAGGGAGGGGACCAAGAAGCCTCATGTGCCCTAGAGTGGGAGCTCCCCACGTGGCTCCAAATCCCACTGCAATTGTCTGTGAGAGGTAAGAAATCTTCCTGAAGGTTCCGTCAGGAGGGACAGGGCTCCCCTGTTCTCTGTTGAGGGGACAGGAGGTGAAGGACTGTGCATCCGTGTGACAACAGGAATCTGTTTACATGGGAACTCATTTTCCTGAGCTCCAGGTGGAAAAATTAATGCATCCATTTGCAACAAATGAGCCAAAATTTCTCCTCTGAGGAGTACTGCTTTCACTAAATTCTTGCTATTTCTGTTCTTAGGAAAAGCTGATGAGGTGATATTTGTTTTGGAGTGTTTTGAAACTTGGAAGCAACTTTTGGCGAAAAATGATGAAAAGAAACGTCCTGAAGGAAGTTCCAGAAATCTAGAGCAATGGCTGGGGCCAAGGGTTGGGGGTGGGACTCTTCTAGGGTTCAGTGCCTGGCATGGTCAGTACATTTCAGAGCTCAGAAGTGGGAGCTTTCTGACTGGCTGGAAAGGATGGTGTGGTTGTCTGTTCAGGTCCAGTCTTCTTCTTCCAGTCACTCCAAGAGTCCATCTTCCTTAGAAACAATTCGGTAGGACTGCTCACTCTCTCCTGCTTGACTGTCATCTGTTGTGAAGGTCCCTTAGTCTCAGGAGACAAGAAGACCAGGGCATCATCCTCATAGGCCTGGCTGCTCAGCTCGGAGGCCAGAGGAGCACAGCAGAAATAAAGGAAAATACAAAGGGACTGATACTTCTGAGTATTCAGGAAGGGCTGAAGGATAGAGATTGAATAGGGAGACCCTGGGAGGAGTTGATCCTCATCGGATCCTGAGGGTGTGGGAGGGATGATGAGGGCTTGTAAGGGGAGTGACCCTTTCTCTCCAGCTGTGCCAGTGAGAAAGCAGGGAGGAGGAGGGCCAGGAAGATGAAGACGCTAGTCGAGTGCTTCCATCTGTAGGTCTGACTGAATTGTGGGGAAAGAAGGGGTTTGGGGAAACTGTTGGCGAGTCTCAACCATGTTGTGGCAAATGAGGCCCTTTAGCCTTTTGGAAAACCCATGCTTTATTAAAACAAATTAAAAGCGATTGAATCCTTCTGTTTCCTCCTCCCCTATTCGTCTCTTTAGGAAGGCACACTCTGCTCACCATTGTTTTACCTTCAGATAGCTTGCACTGTGGAAGGGCAAACCTGTAATTACCCTGCCTGCCGAAAATGACGGCTGTCGCTTAAAGAGAAAACCTGACTGCTTTTCTTCCACGGGGTCTCTGATTCCTGCCAGAGCATCTGTCTGTAATCTCTTTAACTAGAGCTTGTCTGAGCCAGCCCAGTGGCAGCAAAATGACAGGGTTGCTGGTGGCCAGATGAGATGCGGGGAGAGGCGCCAGGTTGGTTTCTGGGATGTGGGGCCCTCATCTCCATACCCCTGCCAACCAGGGGAGGAATCTTTTGGGGAGAGACATGGTCTCGGTCACCACCAGGGAGAGCTCACACCCTAGGTCGTTTGTAGTTATGTCTCGAACAGAGAGGAGGCTCCTGATCACCCCTGGAATCAGTGTCCCAGTGATCATTTCATGACTATGTTTGGGAACTGGGATCAGAGAAGCCTAATCAATTAGAGTATATGCAGTTACAAGTGAGAAGTTCAGCTCTCTGGTGCTGGCACAAGGAAGAGAATTTGCTGCTTAATTTATTAACAAATGTCCAGAGATGGGACAGAATCAACACAAGCTAGATTGAGAGGCTCAGCCATAACACTAAGGTCTACCCCCTGCCTGCTATAGATCTGGCTTCATCGCATGGTCACAAGATGTTTTGACTGCTTGTAGTTTTCAGGAAGTCCTCTTTTCCTACCCCTGATTAGTCCAGTCAAGATTGGTTCGGTTCCAATCACTAAAACAATTGTACTGGCAAGGGCAGTGAGCTATCCCAATGATTTCAGCCAGTCATGTGTTTCACCCCTGGAGCTAGGGATGAACTTGGCTTCATCAGTACCATAAGGAGAATTATGGAATAATTTAATGAAAACAATGGGAAGTATAGGGTATTGGGAAAGAACATGGGGGAAATGGACACTTGGAGGGCAACCCATGCATGGCCACTACATACTCCATAAGATTTCATTGGAAGTGTCTGTTTTGCTAAGTGGTAGGAAAAAGGGTATTTTCTTCCCCTGTAATCTGAGCTACCCTGGATATAGTCATTCTACAATAGAATAATGGTTCAGAGGAAACCTCAGAAAGCATCTGTACCTCTTTCAAAGTCATATAGGGCTCTCCAGGTGACATCATTAGGTCACTGGCTTTCAGGGACTTGGAAGTTATCTTATGAAGCTTTTTTTTTTTTTTTGTATTTTTCTGAAGTTAGAAGCTGGGACGCAGACAGACAGACTCCCACATGCACCCAACCAGGATCCACCTAGCATGCCCACCAGGGGGTGATGCTCTGCCTATCTGGGGTGTAGCTCTGCTGCAACTGGAGCCATTCTAGTACCTGAGGTGTAGGCCATGGAGCTGTCCTCAGTGCCCAGGCCAACTTTGCTCCAATGGAGCCTTGGGTGCAGGAGGGGTAGAGAGAGAGAAAACAAAAAGGAGAGGGGGAAGGGTGGAGAAGCAAATGGGCGCTTCTCCTGTGTGCCCTGACCGGGAATTGAACCCAGAAGTTCCACACGCCAGGCTGATGCTCTACCACTGAGCCAACTGGCCAGGGCCTTATGAAGCATCTTAATACAGAATTAGATACTTGTCTCAACATAAGGGTTTTTTTTTCTTCCTTGGAATTCTCACTCATAGATTCTGACTTATCTAGGCCTCTCTGTCTTGAGTATTCTCTTAATCTGCAAGGATACTTGCTTCACTTTCAAGAAATTTATTTCCTTATATTTCATGATAACATATTTCCCCCAGGAAGACACGCTGTCCCTGTCCTACCTGAGAGTTGAGCATCCTAAGCTGAAGGTAGTTTCTGCTATCTCTTCCCCTTAAAACCTACCAGTCCTACATATCACACACTCAGAACTTTGCTGATACAGGCTCCAGTGGTGGAGGCTAAGCATGGTTTGCTATGTCACAACAGCTATCATAGGCATGATGTAACAGAAGTCCTCAAAGCTATAAATCATTGCCTTGGATAAAATGATGACACTTGCATTAGACCCATGGAGAAAAGAGAATTGGAGGTAAAGTCTGTCAGAAATTCTCCCTCTATGTAAGCAATACAAATAAATGGAAGCATATACCGTGTTCATGGACTGGAAGAACTAACATCATTAAAATGCCTATACTACCCAAAGAAACCTACAGATTTAATGCAATTCCTATCAAGATACCAATGATGTATTTCACAGAACTAGAATATTCCAAAAATTTATATGGAACCAGAAAAGACCCTGAATAGCCACAGCAATCTTTAGAAAGAAGAACAAAGTTGGAAAAGTCATGCTACCTGTTATCAAACTATACAAGACTATATAGTAATCAAAACAATATGGTACTGGCATAAAAACAAGCATATACATCAGTGTAACAGAATAGAGAGACCAGAAATAAGCCCATGCATTTATTATCAATATTAATATTTGACAAAGGAGGCAAAACCTAAGGTGGGATAAAGATAGTCTATTCAATAGTGTTGGGAGAATTGGAGAGAGAATGCAGACAAAAAACAAGAAAGAAAGACTTAAATATTAGACTGAAAACCATAAAAACCTAGAAGAAAACATAGTAAAAATCTCAGATGTTTCTCATACCAATATTTTTTTGCTGATATATATTTTGGCAAGTGAAACAAAAGAAAAAAAATAAACAAATGGGACTATATACAATGAAAAGTTTTTTACAGCAAAGGAAACCATTAACAAATAAAAAGACAACCCATTGAATAGAAGAACAATCACCAATGATACATCTGATATGGTTTAATGTCCAAATTTATAAAGTACTTCTACAACTCAACACCAAAAAGGCAAACATTCCAATTACAAAAATGGGCAAAGGACCTGAATAGATATTTCTTCAAAGAGGACAATAAACAGATGGCCAATAAACATACTTAAAGATGCTCAATGTCAGTCACTAATTATCACAGAAATGCAAATTAAAACCACAAGATACCACCTCACACCTGTCAGAATATCTATCAATAAATCAACAAACAAGTGTTGGTGAAGATACGGAGTTTCTATCAGGACTGTTCTCTGGCTTCTGTTTTGCCAGTACATTTTGAAGAACTGATTTAAGCCTCAGTATAGTATGCTGCAGACCTGATATAGGAAAAGATATAGGAACTTTGTGAGTCCTGACATTCCTGTGGTACTTTGATAACTTCCACTTCAGGGGAAACAGATGCACACAAGAGAAAAACCAAACAAGATACTAACAGCACTGACTTAATCTCCTCCTCCTCAAAAGATTCTATCAGGAATCAGCAGCACTTTAGAGGAGTTCAGGAGGGAAAAAGAGAAGAGGGGTCAGAACCAGAGGTGTTGGAAAGAGCATCATCCCAACAAGGAAAGAGGAAGGAGAACAAGAAGGAAGGGAGGTACAATGTAGCTTGGCTGGTCTAAAACATGTGGTCTAAAACAGAAGAAAAGTTTTCACAGCATGCTAAGAAGGAAGGACATGTTGTTCTCACCTGACAGCTGAAATTGAGGCAAGAAAACTTTGACACAAACAGCAAACAGAGCACTTCCTCCAGGCAGGTAGCCTACAGCGGGTTACAAAAAACGGCTGATGCCAACCCCCATCTGAACCTCACCCAAGAGGACCCAGAGCCAACACAACCAGTAGTAGGTGGAAGAGAGCACCAATGCTAGACTTGGCTAGTTACACAAGCAGCACAAAGGAGGAGTCCAGCATGCACCCAACATTGTGGAGAATACATACACCTAACAGGATAGACACTGCACAGCATCTTAATACATGTGATCATGGTTGACCCTAGAGCCAGCTAGCAAGAAGGGGTAACTCCATCCATGAAAGGACCAATTTCATTCAAGACTCACATACAACAGGAGGGTAAATATAACCCTCAAGAGCTTTCTGAGCAAGGAACTTAAGCAGCTTGAAAGTTACTACCACTGAGCCCATCTTCCTCATAAAGATACCACAATAAATTGGGAGTCAGAGCAGAGCTGCCTAATACATAGACAAAATGGGCAGACAAAGAAATATGACACAAATGAATCAACATGAGAAATCTCCAGAAAAGGAATGAAATGAAATGGAAATAACCAAACTACCAGATGCAGTTTAAAATAATGGTTATTAGGATACTCCAGGATCTTAGAGTAAGAATGTATGATCAGAGCGAAAACTTGGTAAGCATTGAAAAGGATGTTGAAATCATAAAAAATAACTAGTCGAAATGGCAAATACAATATTTGAAATGAAGACTGCACTAGAAGGAATCAATAGCAGGATGGATGAAGCAGAGGATCAAATCAGTGATTTAGAGGATAAGATAAATGTAAGTACAGAAGCAGAGCAGCAAAAAGAGAGGAGACTCAAAAAGACTGAGGAAACTCAGACCTCTGTGACTACATGAAGTGAAACAACATACTCATCACAGGTCCCTGAAGGAAAAGATAATGATCAGGAAAAGAGAACATGTTTGAAGAAATCATAGCTGAAAACTTCCCTAAATCAATGAAGAAAAAGTCACACCAGATAGAGGAAAGAATCAATGACATTGAAGATAGGCAACTAGAGATGCTACAGAGAGAAGAGGAGAGAGACTCACGAATTTTTTAAAAAATGAGACTTCTACAAGAATTGTCTGACTCCATCACAAAGAACAATATAAGAATAATGGGGTATATCAAAAGAAGAAGAGAGAGAGAAGGGAATGTTAAATAATTGATGAGAATTTTCTAAACCCTATGGAAAGAGTTAGAGCCTTGAATCCAAGATGCAAACAGAATGCCAAGTTACCTCAACCCAAACAGACCTACTCTGTAATAAAATTGTACATTGTAATAAAATTGTCAAAAATCAATGACAAAGAAAGAATCCTTAAGGAAGTTAGGAAAAAGAAGAATATAACATATAAAGGAAAGCCCATTAAGAGGTTATCATCAGACTTCTCAGTAGGAACCCTACAAGCCAGAAGAGAATGGACCCAAACATTCAAAGTACTGAAAGAGAGGAATTACCAGCCAAGAATATTATATTGATAAAAGTTATCCTTCAAATATGAAGGAGAAATAAAATTTTCAGACATACAGAAGATGAGGGAATTTATCACCAGAAAACCTCCACTGCATTAAATATTCAAGGGGGTTATTTGACCAGACACAAAGAACAAAACAAATCAAAACTACAAGTAAAAACTCCAACAAGGTCACAATAAAAACAAGGATAATCTGTGACAACAATAACATAAAAAATGAGAGAATAAAGATCTGTAGTAGCAAAGGAGGATGGACTGCAGAGGCACTCATAAAAAAAGAATTCTTGAGCCTGACCAGGTGGTGGCACACTGGATAGAGCGTTGGACTGGGATATGGAGGACCCGGGTTCGAGACTCGGAGTTCACCAGCTTGAGCACGGGTTCATCTGGTTTGAGCAAAAAAGCTCACCAGTTTGAGCCCAAGGTCGCTGGCTCGAGCAAAGATCACTCAGTCTGTTGTAGCCCCCTGGTCAAAGCAAATATGAGAAAGCAATCAATGAACAACTAAGGTGCCGCAACAAAGAATTAATGCTTCTCATCTTTCTCCCTTCCTGACTGTCCCTCTCTCTGACTCTCTCTGTCACAAAATAAATAAAAAATAAGCTGGTGAAAGCAATATTTCAAAAAAAAAAGAATTCTTGTATGTATGAACATTTTTTATTAATAACCTAATGGTAAACACCCACAAAAAAGCTACTATTGAAAAATACACAGCTTAAAAAAAGAAACAGGATAGAGAAGTATGGAATACCACCTAACAAAAACAATTGACAGATACAGAACACAAAAGAGAAGAACCAAACAAGACACAGAGCTACTATCAATAGAAAACAAAACATAAAATGGCTATAGGAAATCCTTAAGTGTCAATAATTACCCTAAATGTAAATGGACTGAACTCACCAATAAAGAGGCACAGAGTAGCAGATTGGATCACAAAGCAGAACTCAAACATATGCTGTCTTCAAGAGACACTTCTAAAAGCTGCAAGGACAAAAGTAGACTCAAAGTGAAAGATTGGAAAACAATTCTCCAAGCAAATAATATTCAAAGAAAATCAGGTGTAGCCATACTCATATCTGACAATGCTGACTTCAAAACAACAAACATAACTAGAGACAAAGATGGACATCTCATAATGATAAAGGGGACATTATATCAAGAAGACATACATTTTTAAATATATATGCACTGAAATTAGGGGATATTTCAAAAGGAATATGAAGCAATAAAAAAGCATTTGATTTTTAGTAAACAAGAACATCAGAAAAGCAAACAAGTCAAAGAAAGCTGTGTGATTATGCAAATGAGATGCAAAACCAACTTTTATTTCATTGTTGAAAATGCACTATACAAAAGGTTGAAAGGATCAGAGTATCTGCATGGTCCCTGATCCCTTAATTTTTGTGAGCAGTACATATAAGACATCTACTCACTGATCTAAAAATAGAAGCATGCAAGAACACAGTCATACTTGGAGATCTCAACTCACTATTGACGGCTTTAGATTGATCAAGCAGAAAATCAATAAAGAAATATCAGCCTTAAATGACATTCTGGACCAAATGGAGATAGGAGACATTACAGGACATTTCATCCCAAAACATCAGATTATACTTTCTTCTCCAGTGTGCAAGGAACATTCTCAAGGATAGACCATATGTTGGGCCACAGGACTCACAACAAATTCAGGAAGATTGAAATTGTATCAAGCATATTTTCTGACCATAAGGCTTTGGAATTAGAATTCAACTGCAAAAAGGAAGTAAAGAAACCCACAAAAATGTGGAAATTAACATACTTCTAAAAAATGACTGGGTCAAAGAAGAAATAAAAGAAATCAAAGGATATATACAGACAAATGAAAATGACAACATGACGTCGAAATTTCTAGGATGCAGCAAAAACAGTAATGAGAGGGGAGTTTATATTGTTAAAGGTTTATATCAAGAAATAAGACAGATCCCAAATAAACAACCTAACATCACATCTTAAGGAATTAGAAAAAGAACAAAAGCAACCCAAAGTCAGAAAAAAATAGTAAAAATTAGAGCAGAGCTAAATGAAACAGAGAACAGAAAAACTATAGAAAAATTAATACAACAAAGAGCTAGTTCTTTGTAAAGATGTATAAAATCGACAAACCACTGGCTAGACTCACTAAGGAAAAAAGAGGAAGGACTCATATAAACAATTTGAAACAAAAGAGGAATTACCACAGACATCATAGATATGCAAAGGATCATAAGAGAACATTATGAAAGATTATATGCCACCAAATTCAACAACCTAGAGGAAATGGGTAAATTTCTAGAACTATACATTCTTCCTAGACTGAGTCATGAAGAAGTAGAAAACCTAAATAGAGATATAAGCAGGAATGAAATGGAAACAATTAACAAAAACCTCCCAAAAAACAGAAGTCTAGGACCAGATAGCTACACTACTGAGTTCTACCAAACATTCAAAGAAAACTTGGTACCTACCCTTCTCAAAGTCTTCCAAAAAATAGAGGAAGCAATACTCCCTATCACATTTTATGAGGCCAACATAACCCTGATACCAAAACCTGGCAAGGACAACACACAAAAAGAAAGCTACAGATCAATATCTTTAATGAATACAGATGCAAAAATACTAAACAAAATACTAGCTAATCAAATTCAACACATTAATAAAAATAATACATTTTACTATACTAATACATGATCAGGTGGGATTCATTCCAGGAGCACAAGGATGGTTCAACTTATGGAAATCAATCAGCATAATATACCACATCAACAAAACAAAACGAACAAAAATTATGTGATCCTATTAATAGATGCAGAAATGGCACTCAATAAGATACAACATCCCTTTATGTTTAAAACATTCTATAAAATCAGAATAGAAGTACCTCAACATAATAAAGGCCATATATGACAAACCATCAGCTAATATCATACTAAATTGTGAAAAAAATAAGGCTTTTCCTCTAAAATTAGGAACAAGTCAAGGCTGCCCACTTTTTCCACTCTTATTCAACATGGTTTTGGAAGTTTTAGCCAGAACAATCAGGCAAGAGAAGGAAATAAAAGGCATCTATATTGGGAAAGAAGTAAAGGTATCACTTTATTCAGATGACATAAACCTGTATATAAAAAACTCCAAAGACTCCACCAAAAAAACTATTAGAGCCTGACCTATGGTGTTGTGGTGGACAAAGCATTGATCTAGAACACTGAGGTTGCCAGTACAAAGCCCTGGGCTTGCCTGGTTAAGGCATATATGGGAGTTGATGCTTCCTGCTCTTCTCCCCCTTCTCTCTTTCTCTCTAAAATGAATAAAGTCTTAAAAAAACTGTTAGAAGTAATAAACCAATATAGTAAAGTTATAGGATACAAAATCAATATACAAAAGTCTATTGCTTTCCTGTACGCCACAATGAAACTTCAGAAAATGAACTTAAAAAAAAAACAAAATTGCTTTTACAACTGCAAAAGAAAAAGACTTAAGAATAAACAACAAAAGATGTGAGGGACCTATATACTGATAACTACAAAACATTATTGAAAGAAATTGAAAAAGACACACTGAAATGGATAAATATTTCATGTTCATGGATGGGAATAATCAACATAGTTAAAATGGCCCCATTACCAAAGCAATGTACACATTTAATGCAATCCCCATTGAAATCCCAAAGTCATTTTTTAAGGAAATAGAACAAAAAATTAGCAGGTTTGTATGGAGCCATAAAAAACTGAATAGACAAAGCAATCCTGAGGGGAAAGCTGGAGGTATCACACTACCTGACTTCAAATTATACTATAGAGCCATGATAATCAAAACAGCATGGTATAGGCAGAAAAAAAGACATACAGGCCATTGGAACAGAATCAAGAGTGCAGATATAAAGCCACACATATGTAGACAAATAATCTTCACAAAGGAGCCGAAAACACACAATGGAGAAAAGAAAACCTCTTCAATAAATGATGCTGAGAAAATTGGAAAGCCATGTGCAAAAGAATGAAACTTGACTACAGTTTGTCCCCCTGCACAAAAATTAATTCAAATTGGAGCAAAAACCTAAATATAAGATCTGAAACAATAAATTACATAGAAGAAAACATAGGTACTAAACTCATGGACCTTGACCATAGAGAAAAATTTATGAATTTGACCCCAATGGCCAATTAAAAAATGGGGAGAGGACCTGAACTGACATTTCTCCCAAGAGCACATACAAATGGCCAATAGATATATGAAAAGATGCTCATCTTTATTAGCTATTTGAGAAATGTAAATCAAAACTACACTGAGTTACCACTCACACCTGTTAGATTAGCTACTATCAACAGACAGGCAAAAACAAGTGTTGGAGAGGC
The DNA here is from genome assembly GCF_036850765.1 of Saccopteryx bilineata. Classification (NCBI taxonomy): domain Eukaryota; kingdom Metazoa; phylum Chordata; class Mammalia; order Chiroptera; family Emballonuridae; genus Saccopteryx; species Saccopteryx bilineata. The sequence goes on from NC_089498.1 coordinate 885,925, forward strand.
TGTGGAGAATAAGGAACCCTCATTCACTGCTGGTGGGAATACAAATTAGTACAACCATTATGGGAGAAAGTATGGTGTTTTCTCAAAAAATTAAGAATAGAATTACCATATGACTCAGTAATCCCTCTACTGGGTATCTACCCCCAAAACTCAAAAACATCAGTACATAAAGACACATGCACCCCCATGTTCATTGCAGCATTATTCACAGTGGCCAAGACATGGAAATAACCAAAGTGTTCCTTGATAGCAGATTGGATAAAGAAGATGTGGTACATCTATACAGTAGAATACTACTCAGCCATAAGAAACAATGATATAGTGCCATTTACAACAACATGGATGGACCTTGAGAACGTTTTACTGAGTGAAATAAATCAGAGAAAGCTAAGAACTGTATGACTTCACACATAGGTGGGATAGAAAACAGCCTCATGGACATAGATAAAAATGAAGTGGTTACCAGTAGGCCAAAGGAGGGGTATGTAGATGAAAGTGTGGGGGAAAGGTATTAAAAGGGACAACTATAAGGTGACAGAAAATGATTTGACTTTGGTAATGGATATACAACATAATCAACAGTTCAAATGCTATAGAAATATTTTCCTGAAACCTGTGTACTCTTATGAATCAATGTTACCCTGTTACATTAAATTTTCTAAATTAAAAAAAGTCACACAAGTTGAAGAAACACAAGTAGTCCCATTAAAGAACCCAAAGAAGCCCACACCAAGACACATCATAATTAAAATACCAAAGTTAAGAGACAAAGTAAGAATATTACTGCAAGAGAAAAGCAATTAATTACCTACAAAGAGCCCCCTGCATTAGGCTGACATCTGACTACTCACCAGAAACACTTGATGACAGAGGGATTGGCAAGAAATATTCAAAGTGATGCAAAACAAGAACTTAAAACCAAGACTACTAAAGGTATCATTTAAAATTGAAGGAGAAATAAAGAGCTTCCTAGACCAAAAGCAAACAAAGAAAAGGCTCAAGGAGTTCATTACCACCAAATCAGTACTTCAAGAAATAATAAAGGACCTGCTATAAGAAGAGGAAAGAAAAAATCAAGGGGAAGAGGATTATAGATTTAAAGAATAAAATGGTAACAAATAAATTCATGTCAGTAATAACCTTAAATATAAATGGATTAAATGCTCTAATCGAAAGACATAGGATAGGTTTATGGTTAAGGAAACTGTAAATATGCTGTCCACAAGAAATCCACCTCAAAACAAGATACACATAGACTGAAAGTGAAGGGATGGAAAAAATATTTTGTCCAAATAGAAATGAAAAAAAAAAATCTGGAGTAGCAATACTTATATCTGACAAAATAGCCTTTAAAAGTAAGGGACAAAGAAGGTCACTACTTAATGATACAGGGAGCAACCAACAAGAGGATATAACCATTGTAAATATTTATGCACCCAGTCTAGGAGCACCTAAATAATATAAAGCAGATTTTGATAGACATAAAGGGTGAGATTGATAGTAATATAATAATAGTAGGGGATTTTAGTTCCCTGCTAACATCAAAGGATAGATCCTCCAGACAGAAAATCAACAAGGAAATGGTGGACTTAAATGACACACTAGATCAAATGGATTTAACTGATATCTTCAGAACATTTCACCCAAAATATACATTCAAGTGCACATGGTACATTTTCTAGGATAGACCACATGTTAGGTAGGACACAAAACAAGTTTCATTTAATTTAAGAATATTGAAATCATATCAAGCATTTTCTTTGACCACAATGGCATGAAACTAGAGATCGCCTACAATAGAAAAATTGAAAAACATTCAAACATTTGAAGGCTTAATAGCATGTTATTAAATAATGAATGGGTCAACAATAAGATCAAAGAAGAAATAAAAATTTTTCTTGAAATAAATGAAAATGAAGATACAGCAACCCCAAATCTATGGGACAGAAAAAGCAGTCCTGAGAGGGAAGTTCCTAGTATTATAGGCATAACTTAAGAAGCAAGAAAAAGCTCAAATAAATGATCTAACCCAGCACCTAAAAGAACTAGAAAAAGAACAAGTAAAGCCCAGAGGAAGTAGAAGGAGGAAAATAATAAAGATCAGAGTGGAAATAAATGACATATAGGCTAAATAAACAATACAATAATAGATCAGTGAAACCAAGAGCTGGTCTTTAAAAAGGTAAACAGGATTGATGAACCTTTAACCAAACTCATCAAGAAAAAGAGAGAGAACCCAAATAAATAAAGTTAGAAATGAAAGAGAAGTAACAACTGATATCACAGAAATATAAGGATTGTAAGAAAATACCATGAAGAACTATAGGTCAAAAAACTGGACAACCTGGATGAGATGGATAAATTGCTAGAAACATACAATCTTCCAAAACTGTATTTGGAAGAATCAGAATACCTGAGCAGATCAACTACAATAAATGAAATTGAAACAGTTATCAAAAAACTCACAGCAAACAAGTCTTGGACTGGATGGCCTCACAGGCAAATTTTTACCAAACATTCAAAGAAGAGCTAATACCTATCCTTCTCAAACTATTCCAAAAAATTCAAGAGGAGTGAAGACTTCCAGGCCCATTTTATTAAACAAGCATTATTTTCATTCCAAAACCAGCCTGAAGACATTACAAAAAAAAAAAAAAAAAGAAAAGAAAACTGTATGCCAGTATCCCTGATGAGCATAGATGCTAAAATTCTCAACAAAATATTAGCCAACTGGATCCAGCAATACATTAAAAAGATCATACATTATGATCAAGTAGGATTTATTCCAGGAAGGCAAGGCTGGTACAATATTCACAAATCAATCAACATGACTCATCACATAAACGAAGTGAAGGATTAAAATCAGATGATCATATTAATAGATGCAGAAAGCATTCAATAAAATCCAGCACCTATTTATGATTTAACTCTCAGCAAAGTGGGAATACAGGGAACATAGCTCAACATAATAAAGATCATATATGACAAACTGACAGCCAACATCATACTCTATGGGCAAAAATTAAAAGCAGTTCCTTTAGAACAAGATGGGTGTTGCCCTTTACCACTCTTATTCAACATAGTTCTGGAAGTTCTAGCCACAGCAATCAGACAAGAAGAAATAAAAGGCATCCAACTTGGGTAAAAAGAAGTAAAACAGGCCCTGGCCGGTTGGCTCGGTTGGCTCTACCAGGTGGTAGAGCGTCGGCCTGGTGTGCGAAAGTCCCGGGTTCGATTCCTGGCCAGGGCACACAGGAGAAGCGCCCATCTGCTTCTCCACCCCTCCCCCTCTCCTTCCTCTCTGTCTCTCTCTTCCCCTCCTGCAGTGAAGGCTCCATTGGAGCAAAAGATGGCCCGGGCACTGGGGATGGCTCCTTGGCCTCTGTCTCAGGCGCTAGAGTGGCTCTGGTCACAACAGAGCGATGTCCAGATGGGCAGAGCATCGCCCCCTGGTGGGCGTGCCGGGTGGATCCCGGTTGGGCACATGTGGGAGTCTGTCTGACTGCCTCCCCGTTTCCAGCTTCAGAAAAATAAAAAAAAAAAAAAAAAAAAAAAGTAAAACAGTGAATATTTGCTGATGACATGATACTGTATATAGAAAACCGTAAAGTCTCAGCCAAAAAAACTAGACCTGATAAATGAATTTAGCAAGGTGGAAGGATATAAAATTAATATTCAGAAATCAGTGACATTTTTATACACCAACAATAAACTATCAAAAGAGAAATTAAAGAAACAATTCCCTTTACTATTACAACAGAAAAATAAAGTACCTAGGAATAAATTTAACCAAGGAGGTAAAAGACTTGTACTTGGAAAATTATAGGACATTGGATAAAGAAACTGAAGAAGATACAAGTAGAAGCATATACTGTGGTCATGGTTAGGAATAATTAACATAATTAAAATGTCTATACTACTCAAAACAATCTATAGATTCAGTGAAATTCCTGTTAAAGTACCAATGGCATACTTCACAGATCTAGAACAAATATTCCAAAAATTTATATGGATTTAGAAAAGAACGTAAATACCTTCAACAATCTTGAAAGTGAAGAACAAAGTGGGAGATAGCACACTTCCTGATATAAAATTCTACTACAAGGCCATTGTAATCAAAACAGCTTGGTACTGGAATAAGAACAGGCATACAGATCACTGGAACAGAATAGAATTAAACTCACGCCTCTACGTTCAATTAGTATTTGACAAAGGAGACAAGAGTATACAATGGGGTAAAGACCGTCTGTTTAATAAATGGTGTTGGGGAAATTGGACAAGTACGTGCAAAAAAATGAAACTAGACTACCAACTTACACCATTAACAAAAACAAAATGGACAAAAGACTTAAATATGTCACAAAACCATAAAAATCTTGGAAGAAAACATAGGCAGTAGGCTCTCAGATATCTCTCATAGCAATATTTTTGCCAATATTATCTCCACAGGCAAGTGAAATAAAGGACAAAATAAACAAATGGGGCTACATCAAACTTAAAAGCTTTTGCACAGAAAAAGACACTATGAACAAAATAAAAAGAAAACCCACGCAATAGAACATTTTCACTGGTACATCTGATGAGGGGTTAATAACCAGAATTTATAAAGAACTTCTAAATCTCAACACCAGGAAGGTAAACAATTCAATTAAAAAACAGGCAAAGGACCTGAATAGACACTTCTCCAAAGAAGACATACAGATGGCCAATAGGCATATGAAAATACGTTCAATGTCACTAATCATCAGAGAAATGCAAATTAAAAACACAATGAGATACCACCCTTACACCTGTCAGAATAGCTTTCATGAACAAATCAACAAACAAATGCTGGTGAGGGTGTGGCGGAAAGGGAACCCTCCTGGACTGCTGGTAGGAATGCAGACTCATGCAGCCACTGTGAAAAACATGGTGTTTTCTTAAGAAGTTAAAAATGGAATTACCTTATGATCCAGGTGTCTCACTTCTGGGGATATATTCTAAGAATCCCAAAATTCTAAATCAAGAGATAGGCACCCTCATGTTTATTGCAGCATTTGTTTACAATAGCCAAGATCTGGAAACAGCTCAAGTGTCCATCAATGGATGAGTGGATAAAAAAGCAGTGGTACATTTACACCATGGAATACTATGCAACCATGAACAAGAAGGACTTCTTACCTTTTGCAATGGCATGGATGGACCTGGAGATTATTTTGCTGAGTGAAATATGCCATGCAGAGAAAGACAAATATCATATGATCTTACTTATATGTGGAATCGAATGAACACAGTAAACTGAGGAACAAAATAGGAACAGGGGCAGGGTCACAGGGAAGAGAGACATCTATCAGAGGGAAAGAGGAAGAGAGGATGGGATCAAAGAAAGTGAAGGGAGTATCTAAATTATATATATTATATATATTATATTTTACATATAATATATAACTCAGATACTGAGAACAGGAAAGAAAACCCCAAAGGGAAAGGGGGGATGGAGGTAGGTGTAGGGGACAAAGCAGGTAAAATGGGAATGGAAAGAGACTTTGCATGGGACATGGGGGGCTGTGACCTAGAGATGTGGTAGCAAACAAGGCAGATGCTGCACTGTATCTTACGGTAACACTCTAGACGAGAGGAAGGGAAGGCGATTTTGAAAGACTTTCAGGATTTCAGGGGAGGGCATGTTGGAAAAAACGGAACCTCATAGAAAATGAGGTGAAAGGTCTCCCCAGGAAGATGAGGGCTGGATTGTGACTAAAGAATGAGTAGTCTAGTCAGCATGTCAAATTAACATGGGGCAGCAAAGTTGCCTCTAAGGAATCTTGGAAACCATGGTGATTTGCTTATAGGTTTCAAATCTTCTCTCTTAGTATTAAATAAAATTATCAGAGGACTATCAGATTTTAAAGGTACATGTCACAGATTTTGAGCAATTTCTGCTTGATACAGTCTGATGGTAGACACCTCTTGCTAAGAAAATGCATAAATGTGTAAATCAAATACAGTATACTTTAGCAAAATTCCATCTATAACTTCTAATTAGGAGGAGAATTATCTGAGGCCAGAGGTCCCAATAATCTGTAATTACTGAATAATTAGAAAATAAACTTACTTAGACCACTATCAATTCAACTTATGAAAAGCAACCAAAAAGTTAGAAATAATTTATAAATATATATACATTTACTGTTAAAATATAAATAAATGTAAGATAAACATAAAAACTTCTAGAAGATTTCTCTAACTTTTCCTCAAGTTTCAAACTTGGGCATGTTATTTCAAAACTTTAATAAACAGAATAGTTCCATGTTAAGTGCTTCGTTATTTATTTAAGAAAGCCAGCAAAGAAAGTATTTATATTTAACCTAGACAATATACCACAAAAGAGAACAGAAACAAAAGTACAAGCTATCTAATGTTAAAATACTCAAATCAAATTCAGTATCATAATAAAAGTGCTTCATTGCCAAGGAAGTACTTTTTAGAGAAGAAAAGTGATTCAATATTATGGAACCTATTAATATATTTAATCACTTGAGTAGAACTGAACAAAATAAAAAATATTTCCTCAGTTGCTGAAAAAGCATTTGATAAAATTTAAAATTTATCATTTCTGTTAAAAGAATTTGATTAGAAAAGTGTTTTTGAAACTTATAAATTTTGGCTCATTTGCCACTATCATAATTATTATAAAACATAGAAAATATGGATCTATTTTCTAAGGCTAAGAATAATAAAGAATGACAGCTATTAGCATTATTATTTGACATTGAGTAGTACAACCAATACAATTAGGCAAGAAAAAGAAATAACAGATATAAATATGGAAGACAGAGAACCGTTATTATCAAAAGGCAGTAAGGCAGAGTGGTTGCAGATAATCCTGGGTTTGAATTAACACAGATGCAATCTGTGCCCAAGGGAGTGTATCCTGCTGGGAGATCAGTGCGGAGAGGCCCTGCTTTTTTCGTGAGGGGTTGCTCTATTGCACAGCTTCCCCTCTGTCTGGACCCCGCACCTACATTGCTCAGGCTGCTCTGCTGACTGGTTTAGATTACGGATTAAAACTTTTTAATTTTCTAGAATAAGCATTAAATGCAGTGATTTTTAAATTGAGGTGGTTTGCTCACCTCCTCGAAGGACATGTGGCAGGATCTGGATACATTTTAATTATTTTAGTCAATAGGAACAGAGCTGTGAGGAAAACAGAAAATTCCTGTATGGATTTTTTATTTTAATGGGATATATATGCAGTGAAGAAGATAAAAATATATAATGTCAGGTGGTAGTGAAAATCAAAGCAGCATAAGAAGTAGAAAATGACGAATATAGGTCAGTTGAGACTGTGTGCTATTTCAGAAACTACCTGAATGAAATGCAGAAGGATATGGGACAGGGAGCCATATGAAGATCTGTGGAAGAAGTTTCCACACAGAGGAACAGCGACTGTGAGGGTCCCAACTTGGGACAGTGGTAACAGGGGAAAGAGCAGTGTGACTAATGTTGTCAAAGCCCAAGGAGCAAGAAGAAAGTGGAGAAGAGGACACTGGTAAGTGTCTGGGACAGAGTATTGCTTTTTGTAGATCATGAAGCAATTTTTTTTTTTATTTCAAGTGTTGTAGGAAGGGAGTGAGCATTTGAGCAGGAGTCACCATGAGGATCTCTGTGGTTGATTTGGGAGATGAGGGGAGCAGGTGTGAAAGCTAGAAGGTGTTGAAGTCACCGAGGCAGGAAGTGGGGTAATTTGGGCTGATAGAAGAGGAGAAGGTTGCGATTCCAGACAGACATTGGAACTGGAGTCCTGAGACTTACTAATGGGTTGAATGCGAAATATTAGAGAAAGCAAGGGGCCAGGGTGACTCCAGTGATTTTTCCTGATCAACTCGGTGGGTGGAGTCATGTACTGAAATAAAAAGTTTGGTTTTGGTGGTATTTTGAGAAATCTATTGTTTATCCAAATGGAGTTGTCAAGAAGCAGTTGGTTCAACAAATTTAAAAGCCAAGGGAAAACTCAGGGTACAGATATAAATTTGGGAGTTTCTCCATAATAAAATCTATTATTATAATTTACTAGATTAACATGTAAGTAGGGAAACCATTTATCTTAATAGCTGTCCAAAAGCTTTTTTAAAATACCCTATCATATGATGAAAATAATAAGCTAGGGATAGAAGTTATGAGAAAAGTATAACAAATATACGAATTATTGGTTAAACATAGGTATTCCCATTGAAGACTAGGAACATAAAAATGCTTCCTATTATCCAACATTTTACTAGATGCCTTAGCCAATTAGCAAGGGAGAAAAGAAAAAAGTTGGGAAGGAACAAAAAACTGTCTTAACTTGAAGAGGATATGGTTAATATTTGAAATAATCCAAGTGACTCTATTAATCATTGAATAATCAATACTCCATTAATACTGATATGAATTCAGCAGAGTGAGTAGGTATAAGATTAATGTAATTAATTAATTATTAATATAAGTAAAAGCTTTTTTATACACTGGCTGTAACCAAATACAATGCACCTTGTTGAAAATGGTGACAACAAAAAAAATTATAAAATATTGTAGCTGAGGATAAATAAATCTAACAAAAATTGTAAAAAATCTTTTTGGAAAAAATCTAACACTTAAGAAAGATTTGAATGGAAGATTACTTAATGTTTATGGCTGTGAAGACATTTTAAAGATGTTTCTTTTTCCTAAAATTATCTAAAAAATTAATGTAACTCCAATCAAAATTGCAGTGAAACTATTATGGAAATCAAGAAGCAAACTCTAAAACTTAAATAGAAGATAAATACTTGTGGGTAGACATGCAGCTTTGAAAGAGATATTTGAAAGGATTGACTTTCATTATCTGATATCAAATTTATGAAGCTCTCATTATTAGAGAATTGATTGGTTGCTTAAGAATATACAAATAGACTAAAATTTCATAAATAGACTCTTGTATATCTTGGAGCTATAAGATGTACTAATGTTTTAAATTAGTAGAGATAGAAAGGTGTGTTCAAGAAATTGGAAGAACTGGTCCTACATGTTAGGTATCTAATTTAGAAAAGGCACAAAATGAATTCAAGATATATTAAAGACCTAACACATAAGCAGAAATAAAACTGTAAGTAGTTCAAAAACAGTTACAGAATTTATTTTAATAATATAGAAACACAGAAAAGATGGGTGAATTTGAAATTATTAAATTTTTAAAAATGCTTTTTTTAGGAAACATCTCAAGTTAAAGGTGAAACTGGGAGGAAATATTTGCATCAAATATGTTGAGGATATTTCTCAAAAATATATGAAAATGTTTAGAAATCAATAAGAAAATTCAAACAATCAAGTAGAAAAGATTAACAAAGGATATTTAAGTAATTTAAATGGAGTCAGTCAATTTGAAGGGCAGAGGACACTGCCCTTAACTATTACACTTCCAGGATTTACCATTAGGAATCATCACAAGAAGGTAGTCATTGCAACATTGTTCCTAAATAGAAAAAAAGATCTAACAGATGAATAATGAACACTATAGGAAAATTGTTAAACCATAGTGTGGAATGTTGCAGTGTATTTTTAAATGTCAGTGTAAGTTTTACATTGTTTTATGTAACTGGCATATTAAACAGGATGACTGGTGACATAACCAAATGCAATTTTTATTTTTTTACTTTTGTCCTTCTAACCTTTATTTTTTTTATTTTTTATTTATTTATTTTTTGTATTTTTCCGAAGTTGGAAACGGGGAGGCAGTCAGACTCCCGCATGCGCCTGACCGGGATCCACCCAGCATGCCCACCAGGGGATGATGCTCTGCCCATTTGGGGCGTTGCTCTGCTGCAACCAGGGCCATTCTAGCACCTGAGGCAGAGGCCATGGAACCATCCTCAGCACCCAGGCCAACTTTGCTACAATGGAGCCCTGGCTGCAGGAGGGGAAGAGAGAGACAGAGAGTAAAGAGAGGTGGAGGGGGGTGGAGAAGCAGATGGGCGCTTCTCCTGTGTGCCCTGGCCGGAAATTGAACCCGGGACTCCTGCATGCCAGGCCAACGCTCTACCACTGAGCCAACCAGCCAGGGCCCTTCTAACCTTTATTCATGGGGGTTATTTCCCCTTCTCTTGAGTGAAAGTGAAAGCAGACCCCAGTCTTGTCTGAGTACCTTCCAGTGAAGGATGGTTGGGGGACAGTGTAACAGGACTCACTCTAGGGTAACAACTTTTGGATAAGAAAATCTTTTTATGAATCTTGACTCTCTTCTCTCTAGACCAGGGGTCAGGAACCTTTGTGGCTGAGAGTCATGAACGCTGCGTATTTTAAAATGTAATTCCGTGAGAGCCATACAATATGTTTAACACTATATACAAGTAAATGTGTACATTTTATGTAAGACCAACACTTTTGAAATACAATAAGTCTCTGAATTCTTTTTAATAACATTGTTATGCTGTTGCTATCCAATGACAAATAAAGTACTTCTTACCATTAATATGACTTCTGGTGCCGCATGGTTTTGCTGATGGCTTTGTAGTCTGGTTGATACGTGATGAGGTTAAGCTTCATGCAGGCGTTGAGACTTCTATCCATTAAACCTGATCATAGGTTGGTCTTAATGTTCTTTAGATGTGAGAAAGACTGCTCACATGCTTACGTAGAGCCAAACATTGTCAGTACTGCAATACTCACATGCTGCAGTGTATAGTATGTGATGGGAAGCACGTTCCAAGCTTTGACAATCAGCCGGTCCGCGGGTTGAAGTTTTTTTCATTTCTTTCCACTTGTGTTTGCTCGCCAACTCTGCTTGCTGTCGTGCAAGTCTTTCCAAATCTTCACTCAGTGACTTGAACTTATTCACCCACATGTCTGAGGCCTTCAGGTCAGCAGCTTGTAGCCCCGTCTCTGATGGAGACATCGGGGATGCAACTCAGGTCAGCGCTGTCCACTGCACACTCGTGTGGATGGGTGATGAACTTAAAAAGACGAGTGTGCTTATGAAATTCTCCAAAGCATGCTTTGAATGACTGCAGGAGATTAGATGTGAAGCCCTCTAGTTGATGGAGATCAAGATGTTGAGCAGGGTCACTTGCTGTGCATGCATCTTTAAACTCTCCCAGTTTTTCAAAGTGTAGTAAATGACCTGTTTCAATGTCAGCGATGGAGAGTTCCAGCTTGTTTTCAAATGCAAACACTGCTTGTTGAAGGGATAAGACTGTATTTCCAATGCCTTGCATTTTCACATTGAGATAGTTCAGATGTTCAGTCTTGTCCATGAGATAGTAGAACTTCAGGAGCCACTCAGTGTTAGCTAACTCAGGATGCTCGACGTTTTTTATTTCAAGAAAAGTCCGGATTTCGCTCAGACAAGCTGCGAAACGGCTGAGCACCTTCCCTCTTGACAACCAATGCACATTGCTGTGCAGAAGCAGACCAGGATAATTATTTCTAACTTCATCCAGCAGTGTTTTAAACTGGCGATCATTTAAAGCTCAGGCAACAATAAAGTTGACCTCCCAAATGATCAGTGACATCACCTCACTAAGCTGCTCGCCACACATCTGAGCACAAAGCGCCTCCTGATGTAGGATGCAGTGAAAACTTAGGATGGGTCTCTTTTCATGTTCATGAAGAAGCGCTATGAATCCTCTGTTTTTACCACCGTGCACAGAGCACCATCAGTGCACACCGAAATAAGTTTATCCATCGGTAGATTTTTTTCTTTAGCGAACTCAGTGAAAGACTTGAATGAATTCTCCCCTCTTGTTGTCTCTTTCATAGGCAAAAAAGCAAGACTTTCCTCACTGACAGCATACCATGCCATCACGCTGAACTGGGATAAATGGCTTACGTCTTTTGACTCATCCAAAGTGAGAGAAAAGAATGGTGCTGCATTTATGTCCTTCACTTGTGTTGCCTTAATTTGATTTGCCATCATTTTACTTATTTTTTTTTTCATTTTCCCGAAGCTGGAAACAGGGAGGCAGTCAGACAGAGTCCCGCATGCGCCCGACCGGGATCCACCCGGCATGCCCACCAGGAGGCAATGCTCTGCCCCTTTGGGGCATCGCTCTGTTGCATCCAGAGCCATCCTAGCACCTGAGGCAGAGGCCACAGAGCCATCCTCAGTGCCTGGGCCATCTTTGCTCCAATGGAGCCTTGGCTGCGGGAGGGGAAGAGAGAGACAGAGAGGAAGGAGAGGGGGAGGGGTGGAGAAGCAGATGGGCGCTTCTCCTGTGTTCCCTGGCTGGGAATCGAACCTGGGACTCCTGCACACCAGGCCGACGCTCTACCACTGAGCCAACCGGCCAGGGCCAGTGATTTGCCATCATGATGGTATGATCGTGAACAGTTCTTGCTGATGGAAGCATGTCTTTTATTCGTTTGATTATCTTGTCTTTATCCGAAAAGTGTCAAAAAGTTCATTGCATGAATGTTTTGGCATACTCCCCATCTGTGAATGGCTTTCTGTTTCTCACTATTGGTAAAGCACCAGCAAAGCTAGCTGAATTCCAGTCACTTTGTTGGGTCTAAACATGGAATTGCTGCTCACTAGCTTGCACTCTGCACAGTAGCTCTTGACATGCTTCCTTCCTGCTGTCCTCCGCTGGATATTTTGATGCAAATGTAGTATGGCATTTGTCAAAGTGCCGCTTTATATTGGACTGTTTCATCGATTCAATTTTATCATTGCATATTAGACACACTGCAGAACCTGCTCCCTCCACAAAGGCGAATTCCTCTGTCCATTCCTGCTGAAAAGTACGATACTCCTCATCTTTTTCTCTTTTAGCCATCTTCTTCGTCAAAGGGGTTTCTGCAATTAGCTAGCTGACTACTTGATTAAACGGAGGGAAGTTTAGTTCCTGACCTCACAATGACCCGTGTACATTACGCATTATCCAATAAAAAATCGGTGTTGTCCCGGAGGACAGCTGTAATTGGCTCCAGCCACCCGCAACCATGAACATGAGTGGTAGGAAATGAATGGATTGTAATACATGAGAATGTTTTATATTTTTAACGTAATTATTTTTTATTAAAGACTTGTCTGTGAGCCAGATGCAGCCATCAAAAGAGCCATATCAGGAATGGCTCTGGTCGCAACAGAGTGACGCCCCAGATGGGCAGAGCTCAATTCTGTAATTGAGCCCTGGCCGGTTGGCTCAGTGGTAGAGCGTCGGCCTGGCGTGCAGGAGTCCCGGGTTCGATTCCCAGCCAGGGCACACAGGAGAAGCGCCCATCTGCTTCTCCACCCCTCCCCCTCTCCTTCCTCTCTGTCTCTCTCTTCCCCTCCTGCAGCCGAGGCTCCATTGGAGCAAAGTTGGCCTGGGCGCTGAGGATGGCTCCATGGCCTCTGCCTCAGGTGCTAGAATGGCTCTGATTGCGGCAGAGCGACGCCCCAGATGGGCAGATCATCACCCCCTGGTGGGCATGCCAGGTGGATCCCGGTCAGGCACATGCGGGAGTCTGTCTGACTGCCTCCCCATTTCCAACTTCAGAAAAATACCAAAAAAAAAAAAAAAAAAAAGCCACATCTGGCTCATTAGCCATAGGTTCCTGACTCTTGCTCTAGACCCTTTAATATTATTATGCAAATGACAATATGAGGAATTGTGGAACACATTTTTCTTTGTGAAGCAGTTTCTTACTCCACCGGGTAATCTATGTGTCACGTGAGCAACTCAAGTTGCATCAAAAATATAAGAAACTCACGTTGACAATCTGTTGCTTTTAAAAATGTTGAGGATTGTTCCAAATTTTTCTTCTATTTAAACCAGAATCTGTACTCCATATGCCCAGCTTAGGGGATGCTTACCCCAAAGTTTTTTCTAAATCTCTATCAGGATGAACCTTGTTTTCCTCTTGTGTTTATTTTTTGATGCATTTGACATGTCCATATTATTGCATTTGGCATATTGCATTTAATCAGTTCTGTTTGTGCCTTTCTTCCCTCTGAACTATAAGCCCCTGGTGGGCAGAGGCTGTGTCTGATTTAGTTAGATCCCTCTAACACAGGCGTCTTCAAACTACGGACCCCGGGCCGCATGTGGCCCCCTGAGGCCATTTATCTGGCTCCCGCCACACCTCTGGAAGGGGCATCTCTTTCATTGGTGGTCAGTGAGAGGAGCACTGTATGTGGCAGCCCTCCAACGGTCTGAGGGACAGTGAACTGGCACCCTGTGTAAAAAGTTTGGGGACCCCTGCTCTAACATATTTCATAGCCTTATTCACTCAATAAATATAGTTTTCTGGACTGCTTCTTTGACCCTCAGCCTTGGCCCAATGAAGGACTTGGGAAATCAGGTTTCTTAAGTGTGAGTGTGAAGTAAGATTGAACTTTTTAAACATCCCCATAGTCAGGAGACGGAACACTTCATATTAGCATACACATTTAATAAATGACAAATAACATCCAACACAACATATTACATGTGCAATGTAGCATGTGGGAAGCTGAAAATGATTTTCCTGAGTGCTGGGCTCTAATCAAGTTCTCTAATGTTGCATTAACATGGGTCCTTTAGCTTAATAGATCCTCTGATATTTCTTAGACATTTAAGAAATGGAATAGACTCAGCCATATCCTAGCTTTGAATGCATGTAACTAATTTCTCCCTGAAACTTCAGGACATTTTCCAAAGTGTGACATGGATTCCTGGATTCACACCAATGAGGAAGAGCCTGTTTCAGTGCAGACGAGACCTGACTCCCCTGTTCAGTGTCAGTGTCCCGGTTTCCCACTGGTGCCTTCTTAACTCCCCTCGGAAAAATGGGCCTGTCACGTCCTGGACAGTCTGTTCTGGTTCTCCAATGGGGGTTTTAGTATTTTTTCTTCTTGAAACTGCCAGTCTTTTTTCTGTCCTGATACTTGGGTATTTTGGTCTTTGCTAATGTTGGCAAAACATGAATGCACTTGAGCGTGCATGGGGGTCTTGTGTGGACAGTGAGCTTTGTTCAGAGCTCACAAATGATGCCTTTACCAGGTTCCTTTGAGCAGCCTCAGGGTCTCTGAGATTAGTTTTAGATTCAGACTGTGGCCAGGCATTGGCTATATGATTCTGACCTCTACTTGTGCAAGAAAATGTCCTTTCCTCGGGCAGGGCTTTTCTCCTACCACAGTTATCCCTGAAGCATTAGAGGAAGAAAGCAGTGCTACCTGAATATCGTTCACAGCAGTGATTCTTCTTGCAGGAGGCAGGGAAGCTGCTGCGCTGGTTCTCTGTTGTCTGTGGGTACAGCTTCAGCTTTACACCTTCCCGTCTCGGAGGTGTGGGAAGGTGTGCACATGGAGAGAGTGGGCCTAGAAATTCAAAAACGAAGCATTGCATAAAAATAAAGGAGTCTGGAGAGTCATCCCCCAGTATCAGCTTTGAAGTTGATAAATCAACACTGGGTACTCTCAAGTGTTGGTCTCTTTGGGCAATAATGGAACAAGCTCCCTCCTTGCTATCCAAAACTTGGAGTCCACTCTCATTTCTGATACACCCTTACTTCTTGACCTTCAACTTGCCACACTTCTTTCCTGGACTGAAAATGAGGCTAGTAATTTCTATTTTATTAGTAATTTTATGAGCAAGTAGGATGGTGTATATGAATGCATTTTGAAAAAAATCAGAGAACTCAAAAACATGTTACTATCCGTATTAGACCTCCCTATTGATACAGCAATAATGTAAATATTCACTTTTGTCTTGCATGTTGCCAAGTTTTCACAATGCCTTCATAAGCTTTACCTCACTTTTTGTTTCAATGCCATTGATGTGCTGTCTGGAACTGTGGGAAGATACAGGATGGCCATGACAAGGGACAGAGCAGTCACGATCTCAAAGATGCTTCTGTTAGTTGGGGAAACAGAACTAGCTATGTGTAGCCATTTACAAGATTGTTATGGACTGATAAGGTTCACATGGGTCATACACTGACACACACCCCTGTGCTGTGGGTGAAGAGATGGAGGCCAACTCAACCATCCCAGTCTTGGGTTACAAGCTTCTCTTTTTCCACTTCAAATCCGCTATCATCAACCCTAGAAGTTCTCTCAGACATGCTAGGCTCTTCTGCTAGTTTTCTGGAGTAATTTGCTTTCCTGTTTTTAGAGATTTATTTCTGCATCATCGACACTGTTCTGCCACCTCACTCCATTCACAGTGACGCTCACATCATTGGTTTCTGCCCTCAGCACTGTAACAAAGGTGTGATTAGTTATCAGTGACCTCCGTGTCCCTAAACTCAATGACCCAGTTTTAAATTCTTACTCCCTTGACCCTTAGCAGCTCTGGGCACTGGAGACCATGCCACATCACTGGAACTGTCTCTTTCCTTGGGTTCTGTGGTGGCACACATGTCCCTTTGGTTCTCTTTCTGCCTCTCCACAGCCTCCTTTTCAGTGACTTTGCTGAGTCCGTCTTTTCTGTTCAACCGGGAAATGCTAGAGTTGTCCAAAGTTTTCTCCCACCTTCCTCATTTTTCCTGGGGCAACCTCCTTTATTGTGTCTCGTACCAGTTCTATATAACTGGAGCTTCCATATTCTTATCTTCAGTGGATACCTCTCTGCAGAGCACCAGACCCATATCTGGCTGGTTTCCGGCTGGACTTGAGTGGTTCAGATCTGTACAAACGCAGTGTGCTCACAATAGTGCTCCCAGTCCTCCTTCCACATCTGGCTCTCCTCTCCACTCCTCACTCCCAGTGAGAGCGCCTCCGCCCGTCCAGCTGTGCAGTAACTGGGTTCTTCTTGATACCTTGCTTTCCCTGGTTTCCATATCCAAAATGTCACCAAGTCCTCACTGTCTTGTTTCCTAGCTTATGTTGAATCTGGACTTTTCATGTCCAGAGAAAACACCCCAGTCCACTCACTATCTTCCTCTGCCCCCAGAGGGAAGCCTCCCCTAGTGACCTGTGGCCGAGTCCGATTCTTCCTCCATATGCTTTCAGAGAGCCATGTCCTATTCTTTAACTCCATTTGTAATTACACATTTGTTAGTATGGTAATTTGATACATGGGCACCCTTCCAACTAGACTGTACACTGCAAGAGCTATTTGACTGAAAAGAAATATTTTTTCCACTATCCTTTGTCAAATGACAAACGGTTCCCAGAGTCAGTTCCTGGAGCATAGTGGGATTCTGTCCTCTGTATGGGTGGGCCGTGGTCCCATGAACAATTTGTAAAGTGCAGGGACATTGAGGAGAGGAGTTTCTTCTTGTCCAATCTAGACAACTTGTTGCCAGCCCCTTCTGGGTTTTTCTGTACTGCTTTCCCCTGCCCACGAGGCCTGCTGTCCAGGGACGTTAGAGACTCAGACTTCAGACTCACTTGCCACGTGTCTCTTTGCAGGCTCTCTCTGGTTCATGTTTTTGCTCTGATGTTTTGTTTTACTTGTGAGCTCAGCAAGCACTACTGTGGGCGCTGTGTCTGGGAGGCTTCATTGTGGCGCGTTGTTTATGCCTCGTCAGTGACAGGGACTAGCAGCACTGACCGCTCTGTGATTTTCCAGCAGCGAAAATAATAGGAATTTTATACAGGTGAAATAACTAGTGGTCTAGACCAAAAATGAATACAGTTTGTCACACAGAGTATTAGCCTTTTATTTTCTTTTGGTTTAAGTGTCCATTTCTGGGGTAGCCAAGGCCGATGAGACAGGAGCTAATCCCTTCTCCCCCTGGCAGTCCCTGGCCCAGACTCGGCAGGTTGTGGAGTTCGGGCTCCGTGGATCCCGTCGCTGCTGACCAGTCAGGTGTTCTTAACAAGTCTTCACACACTTCCTTTTGTTCCTGTGTTTGTGGCCTCGGCCTCCCCACAGCAGGCTGTCCTGACCCAGGAACTCCTCCCCTCTTGTATGTGCTTCCAGTCATCCACAGCCACTGGGTCACCCGCCTCTCCCCTCAGCGTGTAGACCGAAAGCAGAGAATGGCAGGCTGCAAACAAGCTGTGGAAGTTTGTCTGACCTCAACCTGGCAAAACTTAGAAAAAGGAAAAAAATAAAAGGTGTGATGCCCGCTTAAAATTAAATTTCTGACATGTAAATTCTTAGTGTATCCATGTTCCATGGAATATTTGGGACACACTTACACTAAAGAATTATTCACTGTTTGTTGAAATTCAAATCTAGTGGTGACTCACTTCCAAGCTGCTGGTAGAGTGAGAGAAACAAGACCTTCCCTACTGGCTCTTCTTGTCCTCTAAATTCCATCCCTTCACCCAGGCCTGTTCCTAGTGTGGGCAGTGCCAGTGACACTGGACCAAGTCTGAGCGAGGGGACATGACATGGGCTGTGGTGTGTGTCAGTGTGCATGCACATGTGCACTGCAGACATACAGCTATCATTGTATGTGCATACATGCCTCTGCATGGAGTCATAAGCTTGCTCTACACACATTCAGGGAGAACATTGCATAGTGCACTTGCCGTGAATTTCTGATCTGGTGCTCTGTGCCATTACCATGTAATGAATATTGGTGCATATTGCTTTAACTTAGGGATCATTCCAGGGTAAAAATGCTGTCCATCAGAATTTTGGAGAGGAAAGTTCGCATGCAATCCATTCGCAGGATGGAGATGTATGTGCATAAGCAGTGGAAATTGAAAAACTGTGTTAAGTGCTTGGAAAGCCTCCAGTAGGAGATGGGGACCAGCCGCTTGGGCAGTGTTGTCAGCGTATGCTGCCAGGAGAAGAAGCCTCCTCTCAGAGCCGTGGGGAGGGGCTCTGACAACACATGGACAAGTGTCTGTGTCCTCCCTTGATCTGTGAGGGCAGTGCAAGTGAGACCTCAGGAGGGACAGTCATGGGGTTGAGTCAGTTGGGGGCTGGCACCTCTCCTTGTCCACGATGAGCAAGGGCAGGACTAGAGGGCAAGGTGATGGTGGGTGCAGTGGTCCCAGCAAATGTGCAGGAGGCTTTGAAGGTTGTCACTTCTGAGCAGGGGAGGCAGACTGCTACACACAGTGTAGCACATGAAACAACCCACAGGAGGACAAGTCAGTACTCCCAGATGCAAGACCGTTCCTCTGGATAGAAGGTGTCTGAAGGACCTAAGATTGCCATGGCCAGGAGGCCCCGTGAGGCTACAGCAGGCTGCAGGCTGCTCAGGTCTGAGCACCTTCTCAGTGGTGAGCCCTTTATATGCATGTAACTGCGTGAACTACATGCACCATCTAGCTGAGTCCCAGTCCTGGAGGGAGCCAGAAACAGGGGACAAGGGCAGGTGGAGTGCATTCAACGGGATGCTTTCTGTGCAGGTGACAGGGACTCGGACTGAAGGGAATTCACCAATAGTCGTAACTACAGAGGACAGCGGCATTGTTGTCTGCAGGCCCCGCTGCCTCAGGGTGGGACTGGGTTTTCAGACAAGCCCTGCCGTCTCTCAGCTCTCTTCACAGGGTGGCTGGTGCAGCTGCAGCCTCTGCACCCACCCTCAGGTTGGCCTGGGAAGAGGGAGACCTCTGACCAGGATTCCTGGACAGTTTGTTTGCACCTCATTGGCTCTGATTGGGTCATGTGTATGATTCTAAGGCAATCACTGTGGACAGATGACTGTGAAGTACTGGTCGCCTGAAATGCAGTCTCGTGATCCGCATGTAGAGCCGTGTGTGGGACAGCCTAGGGAGAAGGACCATGGGTGCTGGGAACAGGCTTCTGTGAGCACAGGTAGAAAACTTGGGTGCTGTTCACCAGGGAAGGATGAATGAGGCTGGAGGAGAAGGCCCCTGGAGTGGTCCCAGCTTCATCACAAAATGTGTGTATAACCCTAGCGACCCTCTGGACCTGTTTCTTTCCAGGACAATCACTGAAGTCCTTTCAGCTCTGTCCCTGATTCCTGTCAGCTCCAGGCCGAAAGTTCACGTGAACATTAGCAAAGGCGGCTACTTTGTACTCAAAGGCCTCTTCGAAAGTCATTCTTAAAATAAAACTAAAAAGTTTACACAGGCAGTGACTCTCTCCCCAAATCTGGGAAACAAGGTATTTTGTTCTTGGGGTTAAAAGGCTGATGAATTGTGGGGTGATTTCCATGGGGCTTTCTTTAGCACCAAAAGTCAGCAGGACTTTGATTGAAACTGTAAATTTTGTGATCTCCAAATATGTTGAAAATAACATTGTGCAGATCATACAGAACAAGACAGAAGTGTAACAAGGAACTTGAGTTTGCCTTCATCTGGAGAGCTGGCACCCACACAGGGGCCTCTTGCTCCCGCATATCCATGGATCCCTGGTAGCTGGTAGGGATCAATTCTGTCATTGTCCTCTGCGGACTCTCTGTTCGGTGCTGGCCACACAGATGGACCTTGTCCTCCCACAGCTTTTAGTCTCACAGCCATCAATCAATAAAGTGGGATGAGTTTGAGGAGCTGTTCTTCCTGTTTCAATGGGACCTAATGGCCTAAAGAGTCAGTGGCATTCTCCCTTGGTGTGGTTGGGAGTGGACGGGGTAGAGTGATGGGGACGAAAGAGAGAAGCAGGCAGAGAAGAACCTCAGTTTGGGGCCTTATGGATGAGGGAGAGGATCCTGAACTTGTCCCAAGAGTGATGGGAAGTCAGAGTTCATCGTCTCATACCTAATTTTTAATCAGGAGAGTGATTGGTCAGAGTAGCATTTTTTAAATTAAGAATGAATTTCTGATTGATGTTTTAAGTGATTGCTCTGGCTCCTGGATTTCAGGGGAGCATCAAAGCAGAAAGGATGAATAGGAGGTTCCTGAAAGAGGAATGAAAGAGAATATTTGTATCTGATAAGGGACTTCTATCCAAAATATATGAAGAAACATTGTAATTTGATTACAGAAAGATAATCCAATTAAAATGGTCAAAGGCTCTGAATAGAGCCTTTTCAAAAGAAGATACACAATGACCAGTATGCACATGAAAAGATGCTCAACACCATAAGCTATTAGGAAAGTGCAAATCAAAACGACAGTGAGATACTACTTTCAATCCCAACAGCACTGCACGCTTAACCCTGCCTAAAACCCCCTCCATGACTCGGGGTACCCAGAAGATAAACTCTAGACTCCATAAACCATCTTACGCTATATGGTCTCCACCCTCACCTTTCCAGTTCCATCTCTGTCCTTCCCCCACAAACGCCATGCCATCAGTTTTTCTCTACAATTCTCTAGTTGCATCCCTCTCAAATTGGTTTTGCACATCCACTGTGGAGACCCAGGCCAGTGTCTCCTTATCGAAACACTTTCCTCCGACCTTGGCTTGGATGTTCCTCCATGCAGTCTCGCACCTACAGTTAATTAAGTTTATTGTGCTGTGGGATTGTCTCCATTTCTTTTGTTTCCCACACCAGCTGGGACACTCCTGGAGCTCAGGTCCTCACAGATGGCCAGCAAGAGTGAGTAAGTGGTCAGTGAAGCTGGTTGAGTCCATATCCTGCAGAACTGTGTCCCTGTGGCACTGTCCTCATCCTGGTCTCCTGAGGGTGGCCAAGACTTTTAGGTGCTTCCAGAGGTAAGTATGGCCTAGACACTTCTTAGAGGTCAGGTGGAGAAGCCATGGGGGCAGATGTATGGCCAAGGTTAGACTCTTTGGGGGCAGAGGGACCTGGAACAGAATGACTGACTAAGGAACAGGAACCAACATACAAAGGAGAAGC
>NC_089498.1:912500-932500 GCF_036850765.1 Saccopteryx bilineata
AGTCACTTTTTCTGTTTCCCAGATTTAAAAGTTCTAATTTCCTTTGTCCTGGTAAGTATACACGCAGGCGTCGATCCTGAAGAAGTAGTCAGGGAAGGGCAGTAGCCTGTGCAGATGGCAGTAGACTCGGGTAACGACAAGTCTTGGCTGCAGCAGCATCAGGCAGACCTGGCTTTAAACTCCCGTTCTGTCCTTACCCAGAACATCCCAGCTAGCTAATTACTTAACATTTCAAGGTCATTTTTTTCACTTATAAAACATAGAAATTAATGGTGTCTTCCTTTTAGGGTTAAGAGGACTACGAGATAAAACAGAACGTTTTCTAAACACAGAATGTTCCTGGTTATTTGTCAGCATCTTTATAGTATTGTTTATAAAAATGAAAATCAGAGTCAACCTACTCTCATTAATAAATGGCAGTACTGCCTGACCTGTGGTGGCGCAGTGGATAAAGCGTCGACCTGGAAATGCTCAGGTCACCAGTTCGAAACCCTGGGCTTGCCTGGTCAAGGCACATATGGGAGTTGATGCTTCCAGCTCCTCCCCCCTGTCTCTCTCTCTCTCTCTCCTCTCTAAAATGAATTAAAAAAAAATTAAAAATCAAGCAATGGCCTGACCTGTGGTGGTGCAGTGGATAAAGCGTTGACCTGGAACGCTGAGGTCGCCAGTTCAAAACCCTGGGCTTGCCTGGTCAAGGCACATATGGGAGTTGATGCTTCCTGCTCCTCCCCCCTTCTCTCTCTCTCTGTCTCTCCCTCTCCTTTCTAAAATGAATAAATAAAAAATTAAAAAAAATAAATGACAGTACAGGAATGATGTGTGGTCATTAAAAATGATTTTGTTCATACACTTTATGGACGTTGTAGATATGCATAGTCAAAGTACATGTTATATATAATAATACTCTGCATTACTAATTTTAAAAAAGTATGTTATGATATCATTTTACTGTCATTTTATAAGCAGTTTATCATATCATGCAATATGTAAAAACATGAAAGAATATGTAGCTCTGGTTTATTGGGATTGTGATTTCTGATTTTTTTTCCCCTTTGCTTATCTGTATTTTCCATGGTTTGTTTTAGTATGTATCAGAATCTCTGATTAATAAAGCTATAAAACAAGGGGGAAGAGTGGGCCCTTCAGCTGATCCCAGTTGGACACGGTAGGAATTCCTTCTCCACCCTGAATGTGAATTTTTGGTCTGCTTAGTTTATTAGTCCCCCTAATTGCATGGGCCCCGATGTGCATGTGATGATTCAGATGACGTCTGGCAGGTGGGGAGCCTGGTGGGGCCTCGCCTTATCCCAGGAGAGCCCATCCCGTTTGTGCACAGGTGACTGCCTCCAGGTCATCTTCACCAGCACCTCAGATTGTAGGTCACTGCCAGAGGGCCCTGCGCCCTCATCTCCTGAACTCTGGAATTACGTCTCATTTGGACCGTGCCCCTCCTCTCCCCCCACCATGTCAGTCCCCTTTCCTGTGGTAGAACTTGGGGAGGGATGGGGGTGGCTCCCAAGTCATTTCCAAAGACGGCAGCCAGTTAGGAAGCTTCATACGTGCATGTTATGGTAACGACTGTGAGCTTCCCACAGCCTTTTCTGTTTCTAGATGTTGAAATCTTGCTAATAAACGTTTTTTTCCAGTTTAAATCTGTTATGTGCAACGAGGCTCAAGCTTCAATTATTTTACAAGTGTTTCAAATAGTTTAGTAAATTATTCAGGGTTACAGTTCATATTGCTTTAACCAAATAAACTGGTCTGGTTATCTGAGACGACAGCCATCAGACCCTAGCTGGGCACTGGACTCGCCTTTTATAGTTTGTTTTCTATAAGAAAACAAAACAATGCCAACAATGCATATACTCATTATAGACAGAGATGTCGGGGGAATTCCCCTGTGCACGGTGACTCCACCCCACTATAGGTACATAAGCAGGAAGGGTGCCCTGCAGGGACCAGGGAAGCGTGCGGTTTCTAGGCCAGGCCTGGTCACATCGTCTCCCTGGGTTTGAGCTGCAGCCACCAGCTGCTTTTCAGGCCTCACCTCTGTCGGCTCACTGCCCAGCGTGCCTGGTGTGCCCAGGGGATGGGGAGGGGGAGGGCGCTGTGTGTGGGTGGAGCCTCCAGCTTCCAGAGCAGAAAGAGCTGTTAACAAATGAAGCCATAGGGACCCTACCTCCTGCTCTCCTGTTAGATATACAGGTCAGGTTCTTTAGCCCCTGGGGACACTCAGAAGGGTCCTGAAGGCATGTTTGTTTACTCAAGACCACCTCCCTTTCCACCAAGATTAGGTATACAGGACACTGTCTCCAAATGCCCTGTCCGTGGCTGCCCCTGGCTTTACCTTGTGAGCAGAAGGGGCCAGCCCACATGGCATATTCAAGCTAGGGGTTCCTTCAGCCCTGCTGTGTGGTGGGTGAGTACAGAGAGATCACAGCTTCTGGAACACAAACTTTGGCTGTGAACCCCACACCCCCACCTTGGCCTGATACTCCTGGCACTTGTGGCAGGAGATGAGTCCTTGCCCATCATGAAGGAGCTTGGGGCATGTGCTCTGATCTTGGGGACTCGGGCTTACTGGCTACCTGACGACACCTGTCCCCAGGCCTCTAGGCTTTTGGAGTCATGCTGACCTTAAAAAGAAAGCTCAGACCCAGTTCCACCCTCTGAGGGAAGCCTAGAGACCTCCTTCCCAATGTCCCTGGGGAGTCCCAGACGACTTGTTTCTCCCACCCCCTTCTCTCAGAGAACTGCTGATGCATCCGGATTCCTGCTCGTGGCTGTTTCCTTGACTAACCACAGGGACACCGGTGTGGGCCACCACCCCTTCCCTTCCGTCCCAAGCTTCCTCAGCAGAAGGCAGTGGCTTGTGGTAAACGTTCATTGAAGACAGGGAAGGAAGGAGGCAGGGGCTTTAGGCAGCAGAGCTCAGACCCTGCGTTCTGTTCTCACAGCAGACAAGATCTACTCGCCCCTTTCAGATACGTCTGGGGACTGCAACAGGGAAGCTCATCGCCAGGGCCGCTCATGAGTGTGCTTCTCAGAAAATATTTCAGATTGGAGAGAAAGGATGGACTTCTAGCAGGCAGATGTGATGCAGTCAGTTGTCGTTTTAAACAGTTTTTTTTCCCTCTCCTCCAAACGTTGATAGAAACTGTAGTAAGTAAGTGGTGACGTCTCTGGACGGTGGTTGCAGACCCGCGGCCCTGGTTGTGCTTGGCTCCTGGATGTGCAGTGAATCAAAAACAAACTACCGGACACTTAACAATCAGTGCATTTTACCTGCAAATTATTAAATTTACATCTTCTTTTTAAAAGTTAGGTTTTCTGGCAGATTGTGCCTTGGCAGGGCTTGAGTAGTGTTGGTTCAGCTTCCTCCTCTAAATAGACCGAGGGCACCGGGCGTGCTCCGGCCCACTGGCCCACGGCGGCCCTCCCTTCCCTGTTGGACTTCCGTATTTATTTGCCTCTCGAGTCCTGGGGGATCCAGGACGGCCTGGGACTCCACGGCCCTGCTTTAAAAACGAGGCCCTGACCATTGGGTTTCGGGAACCAATGTGCAGCAGAAAGACAAGAACAGTCAGCAGACCTTTAGCAGTTCATTTATTTCTTTCTGTAAAATGAGGATAATGTCCGCCAAGTCAGCCGTCGTTAAATTTTGCATTAAAATGCTCACAAAAAATGCTTTGAACTCTCAGAGGTGGCTGATAAAGTAAAAGTGATAGTTTTATACTCTTGGTGCTTCAAACTCATGAAACATCTGTATTATACGTCCTCTTCTTTTCTACGTGAAATTGGATACTGTTTCAAGAAAGAAATTTCAGTACCATAGAACTGACAAGATGAAAGAGTTGACAGTTCTCTCTGATTTGATGCCCAGACACATGTTGACTTTAATTCTTTGAGAGTCGAAGCCGAGCCTCGGGTGCAAGTTTGGCATTTCAGGGTGTCCCCACTCGTTTCAGGCCCCTCGGCCGGTTCTTGCCAATTATCATTTTGGTGCAGGGATCTGCGTTGTGTACAACACACAGGCTGTGGTCTGGGAAGGCTGAGAGCGGTGGCCACAGTGCCCAGAGGGTTACTTTCCTTGGTCAGGAATGCCACAAAACAGACCCAGTTCCTCAGCTGCAGACAGTTGTTTCAAATGCATGTTTGGACAAATCTGCACAACTGTTGTTGTTGTTTTTTTCTTTTTTTAAATTTGGTTCATCTGTGAATCAAAGAGCTTCAACTTTTATTCCGTTTGTGTCACTGTGAAACCAGGGTGGTTACCTGATGGCATTTCAGGGTTCACGGAGGAGAAGTCACTCTGGAGAACTGAGTGGGAGATCATCTCTCCTGCCCAGGGTCCCAGGAAAACCATGCACAGCTCCTTCTGTGCTCTTTGAAAGCTTGGTGGCTGCTACTCAGGAGTGACAGTTGTGGGTCTGTGACATCTAAAATAGATGTTCCTTCCACCTAGTGCTTGTGTGTGGGTTTGGATGTGGGTTGCTTTCCAAGCTTTTGCATGACTCCCCTTCTAAATTCTTATGAAGATGTATATTTGAACAAGCCCAGGATTTCATCCCCCAACCAAACTGGTGATCTGTTCCTAAACTTGTATCCTGGCACGTTCCATTCTGGTGCCAGAGTTTGTATACTGCTGGAAGAGGTGTGGGGACCTCTGACCTGACCCCTGGCCCCTGCCTCCTTCCAGACAGTTACACGAGTGGGAGCATCCCATGCTGCCCTTCAGGGCTGAGCCATTGCCGAGGATAACGTCTGATCACTTAGCTCTGGGTACCACATCTGTTCACCTCCTACTCCTTTAGACGCCCCCACCCCCAGGACTTGCCTGGAAATCACCTAGCAGAAAAATTGCCCTAAATTAGGACACTGATCACTGGGGAACAATTTTTTTTTCATCTTAGGTTACATGAGGTTTTAGAACTGTTTCTATATATTTCTGCATCGCTGATTCCAAATCTGAAATCCGTTTTTTGGTGCATGCTCTAGTTTTTATGCAGTTTTAATTTCTTTTTGTTATAGTTAATGGCATGCATTGGTTTTTAAATTGGAGTTAAAGGGCAACGACTCTTGGATTGAACATAACTACAAGGCAATTAATGTTTTACATACATCACTTTTACATAATTGTAGTTTTTAAATGTAAAAAATTATTATCTGATAAAACACCCTCTTATTTTGTTTTAAGATTGAGTCATGGCTTCTTCGAGTAGGCGTAAATGTAAGAATAGTCCTGACACCTTCTATTATATATGTGGCTGTTACACACTTCAACATCAAAGTGCAATATTTCATCATTTGTGACATGTGCATATATTGCCTATTTTCAAGTTCCCCTTGGCGATCAAGACAAGAATTGGGCTCCTCATATTGTGTGTCATAATTGTGAGGAAATGCTTCATGACTGGACAAAAGGAAAATGCAAAGGAATGCCTTTTGGTATTCCCATGGTTTGGCGTGAACCTAAGGACCACAGCAGTGACTATTATTTCTGTCTGACTGATACAAAGGGCATCGGCAAGAAAAAACGGCATATGATTGCATATCCTAATATTCCTTCAGCAGTACGGCCTATCCCACACTCTGAGACACTCCTGGTTCCAGTTTTCAATGGTTTTATTTCTTCTAAGGATGAAGAAAGTGAACATGGTGATCCAAGTGTATTTTGATAAGATACGTGAGGAAATGGTTGTAGAATCTGAAGGGTCTTCTTCTGATGCCAAGCAGTCATTAACCCCTCAGCAGTTTAGCCATCCCGAATTGAATGACTTAGTAAGAATGACATAAAAATTGTCCTTGACTTTCTGAAGTATGAGGAGCATAACTGGATCATTTATGTGGATCTTAAAATGGTAGATGCTAGGACAACAGAGAGGTTTCACTAAGTATCTTTGCTTTCTGTGTTTGTGGGACAGCCGAGCTCGGGAGAAACACTGGACATAGAAGGAGTGGCCAAAACATGAAGCTCTGGAAGTAGGGATGCAGAATATTGTGAATGAACCTGTAGTTAATCGAGACAGGATCATTTTTCCCCCACTTCACATAAAACTTGGCTTAATGAAGCAGTTTGTTCAGGCTTTGAATAGAGAAAGTGAATGCTTTCAACATATTATTTGTGCTTTTCCTTCAAGAAGATAAAAGCAAGTGTTTTCGATGGACCTCAAATTCAAACCCTCGTACGTGACGAAGAATTTGCCAGGAAGATGAATAAGGAGGAGAAAGCAGCATGGCAGTCTTTTTTGTGGCAGTTACAAAGAACTTCTTGGCAACAAAAAAGCAGAAAACTATGAACTTCTGGTTCAAAGGATGCTGTTGGCTTTCTGCAACATTGGATGTAACATGAGCGTTAAGATTCACTTCCTGAACAGTCACCTTGATAAGTTTCCCAAAAATCTTGGAGCTGTTAGTGATGAGCAGACTACTGCTGGAGCATCAAACAAGATTGTCCTCAACAAGCACACAAATGCAAGAGCTACAAATGCAAATTTTTGCCTGAATAGAATTTAAATAAGTTTTGTGCAAATTTTATGATTAAAATAAGTGTTTTAATATGTCCTATTTCAAAATTATAGACAATTTCTGATGCAATCATATTTTTTAGTGTATTAGTGTATTTACTGCATTATATAAATTATTATATTTTCACAAAGATGATGCCCAAGAAGACATTCTACTTCATTATGTTAAACTAAATGTTGAAAATTTTACAATAATATTATTTATTTATTTATTTATTTATTTATTTATTTTTGTATTTTTCTGAAGCTGGAAATGGGGAGAGACAGTCAGACAGACTCCTGCACGCGCCCGACCGGGATCCACCCAGCACGCCCACCAGGGGCGACGCTCTGCCCACCAGGGGGCGATGCTATGCCCCTCCGGGGCATCGCTCTGCCGCGACCAGAGCCACTGTAGCGCCTGGGGCAGAGGCCAAGGAGCCATCCCCAGCAACCGGGCCATCTTTGCTCCAATGGAGCCTCGGCTGCGGGAGGGGAAGAGAGATACAGAGAGGAAGGAGGGGGGGGTGGAGAAGCAAATGGGCGCTTCTCCTATGTGCCCTGGCCGGGAATCGAACCCGGGTCCCCCACACGCCAGGCCAACGCTCTACCGCTGAGCCAACCGGCCAGGGCCGAAAATTTTACAATAATATTAAAACTAAAATCTTGAATTGCAAAGAAAACTGTAGCTTACAGAGAAAAACTAATGTCAGATTTGAGATCAGCACACTAGAATTAGGTAAGAATAAGTGTTTTTGTGGATGCAACAAAAACTTTGTTCCCCAGTGCCATGTTATCCTTTGTGTTAGAGGGACCTTGTTCTAAGTTCAGGACCAGCTGGGCTCTCAAACCCTGCAGCTGCTACATTGTTACATCTGGTTTTCTTTCTAGTAGCTTTTCCAGGTTTCCCAGAGACAGGAGTCATGTCCCTGTCCTCCAACCCTAACCGTACTTCCGGGCAGCAGGTTGGCTAACTTTCTAGTGAACGTGTATGTAACTATTCATAAACATCTGAGAATAGATTCAGGAAGCCAGGTCAGTACATAATTTCTAATAGCCCATTATACCACCAGTTTTCTTGAGAGAGAATATTAAAAATGCTGTTTCCATCATGGCCCAGCTCTTGCTGGTCCAGTTTTCTGGAGAGTCTCGGCTTGACAGAAGTCAAATCCTACCTGCAGTAGTGTCAAATGGCGGATCCAAGAAATGCCACAGAGGGAGGGCTGGGTGTTAGCTGCCTAACCAATGGGCTTCTGAAGCCAGTGGTTTATTTCTTATATCAGAGCTCTGAGGTCCAGCTACTCCACACATGTAGTGAATGCAGGGTTGGACTCTCTGTCCCTCCTGTGCCCTTGCCTGTAACGTGAGCCATGAGGTCTGGGTTCTTCACCCCTGGTGTACCTTGGGGGGTGAGAGAGGGAGGAGATGGTTCTCAAGCAACCTTATCCCCACTTGGTTGCCACCCTTTCACTTTCTGCACAAGGTGGGAAGTAGGATAAAAGATTTTTCTTTCTTCCTGTCTTGCCTCTTCTCACAGTTACGCTGTAATGTTTGCTGTCACTTCCTGTGGGTGACTTTGAGATAGCTTTGAGATGAGGCTTTGGCTGAGCTAGAAGTTCTAAGTAGCCCTCTGAGACGCCAGCTAAACTCTCATCACTTCTCTCTGGAACCTCTCAGGATTGCTTTTACTTACTTTTCATCTTTAAAAATACCACTCTTCTGTCATGGATCATTGTTACCGTCACTCTGTGCAAGGTCTACTCTTGTTTTATTTGTTCATTTACTTTATCTCCGCTTCCCATGCCCACAGACAACTATTTTGATGTGTTTAACCTGTGCTTGCTTTTTGTTCATATGTATTCTTGCAAAATGTACTCTTAATTTGTAAACTTAGTTTTATGTGAATGGTACTGGTTGACATCACATCTTTTCTGAACGTCTCTCACTGAGTGCTGTGTTTTGAAGTCCCATCCATATTGCTTTGTGCACATCTAGACTGTTTCTTCCAGTTGCTGCATGGCACTCCATGGTTTTACCCACCCTATTTTATCTATCCACTCAGCCACTGATGGACAGCATAGCTGCCTCCAACTCCTCAACATGTCAGACAGTACTACCAGGAACTCCCTGTACTAGTGTACTTCTGGACAAGTGTGGGAATTGGAGAAACATCCAGTAGCAGGTGTATATAGTTGTCGGTGCCTGTTCAATACTGAGAGAACTCTTCCATTTGGGGTGATGTGAATGTGAATTGATTCAGTGCAAATAATTCAGTTGTGATACAGCATGGCTGGAGGCCACCTGATGTAGTAACTCTGCTCCACGTCACTTGGCTGAGACAACGCCAATCTGGTCCAGGGAGACAGCCAGGAAAATGTGGTCTTCAGTGGCAACTAATGTAGCGTGGGTCAAAATTTCCTTCTTTTTCGAGGTTGAGTAATATTTCATTCTGTATAGAACACATTCTGTTACCCTGCCCAAGCCAGTGGGGAGCTGACTTGTATATGAAGAGAAAGACCCACTCCTGGCCCTGACTGGTCCATTTCTGTGCATAGAAGGACTCCAGATTACCACAGTTTGATTGGTCCAAATAGCACTGTCCTGTTTGACCATTATGGAGCTGCTCTGATTGGTCAGTGAAGATGCTGATAGTATATAGCTGCATAAGTCTTGGACAGGGAAAGTATCAGTCCTAATGGCTGAAACAGGATTTCAGGAACTTTATAAAGGCTGGCTCAGAGGGCAGGAGCACAGTGCAGGCAGGGAGTTCAGCACAGGCTTCTTGGAGCGAGGTTTGTGTGAGAAGCCCCTGTTCAGCAATGGGTGTTACACTCTGTTTTTAAGTTTGAGCCCAGTTAGCCCATCAGGAGCCCATCTCAATAGGTACCTTCATTCTTGGTGTGGAAATGCTAGATTTAACTACAGCTGCCCGACGGCTCTTCTGAGTTGCTGCACCCATCACATTACCTCAAGCAGCGGTTCACATTTTTATTTAACCACATTCCTCATAACATTTGACATTATATAGCTTTCTAACTCATTCAGTCTAATATGTATAAATTGAGATCTTATTATTGCTTTAATTTGCATTTCTGTGATTATTAACGATTTGAAGCATCTCTTCAAAGTGCTTGTTAGCTTTAGAGTTTTCTCATCTATAAGTTACTATTTGTATACTTGCACCAGCTTTCCACTAGGTTGACATTTTTTCCTGGTTGATATGCAGGAACTCGACATATTCTAGAAAGAGTAATCCCTTGTTTTAGATACTGCGAACATTTTCTGTTCTATCATTTAGTAACTTTATTCATGGTTTCTTTGAGCTGAAACCTTTTATTTTAATATAAAATTAATCCACTTTTGGTTACTTTATGGTTTTGTTGTTGTTGTTTTTGAAAATCTATTTTAAAGGTCATGGTCAATGTTTTGAGGGAATAAAAAGAAATCTGAGTTGTAAGGGTTGGAAGGTAAGCAGTAATACGGACATTATCTGCAAATGATAAGATCATCTACCCAGAATAACCAAAGAAATCAACACACACACTATTAAAACTAATAATAGAGTTCAGCCAGATTGTTGAACCTAAGATCACATTAAAAAATCAATAACACTACTGTGCCCCAGCAATAACCAACTTGAAAATAAAACATAAAAATGAGCAGTGCTTTTCTACCTGGACAGTGTATTTCATAAACATTTTGTGCTCTGTTTACTTAAAGGAATTGATTCTCTACTGTAGGACATTGCTGGGCAGCCAACGTCCAGAGTGGAAACTGCCACAGAGAGGAGAGAGGGCGGGGCTAATGAAGCGGTGGCTGCTAGCTTGGGTGCAGTTGGAGGTCCAAGTTCTTCATTGTGTTCAAGGGTCCGTAGGTTAAGTGTCTGTGGTAAGCTCCTGGAGGTCAGGAAAGGATGTCTGTCTTTCTCATCTCTGTATCCCTAGCACCTGGTGTCTTAAGTGGGTCATCACTATTTATTGACAAATGTGTGGTGTAGCACATTTACCAAGGTCTTAGTGACCATTCGTTTACAGCTTCTGATTTCACCCCGAGAGAAAGCTTTCTAAGGGTAGAATTGATTTTGACACATGAGCTGGGATGCAACATATAATATCTACCATCTTAACACAAACTCCACCCATTAAACTATAACTCCCCATACCCCCTCCCCCAGCCCCTGGCACCCACCACCCTACTTTCTGTCTCTCTGGATTTGACGACCCCAGAAAACTCATACATGGAATCATGTGACATTTGCCCTTTTGTGACAAGCTTATTTCAGTTAACATAAAGTCTTCAAAGCTTGTCATTGTTGCAGCCTGTGTTAGAATTTCCTTTTTTTCGTCCTGAAGCTGAGTAACATGCCATTGTCTGTATAGAACACATTCTGTTAACCTGTCTGTCCATCAATGGACAGGTGAGCTGTTCACATCCCCATTATAAGGCATATCTGTTGTGTGTATAACGTGGACTAGATTAGTCATGAGGATGTGAAAGTAAACACAGTATATAGTTTCAGAGCAAAGAATTCAGTAGATCTGACCAAGAGGAGTGTAGAAACGAAGCCACTGAAGGAAGCCATGCTCTCTCCCTGGCACAGGGGTATGTATCACTGGTCACTGGAGCTGCGTCTTCTGGAAGGATAAGGAGCTCAGCTGGTAGAGCCAGGGCATCTTGATGCTTTAGGCAGAGGGACCAACGTGTGCACCAAGATGGCCAGAGACTGTTCAGTGGCTCAGTGTAACCAAAACCTGAGCTGTCTGTTGAGAGTGGGCTGTGTGCTGGGGGGAGTGAGCGGATAAGCTTCCTGGAAAACAGATTGGGGACATTTGAAGGACCATTTCCTAGGCTACAGAAAATTGCTTACAACCTAACTCAAATAGATGTTATTTTTTTCTTTTATATACAAGGCAGCTTAATTTACATACTAATTGGCACATTATATGCTTTTTTTTTTACTTGATATAAATTGTCAGTTTTTCTATCACTGTTTTTGTAGCTTTATAGTATAACATTGTATGGATGTACCATAATTTATTTAACCAGTTTCCTATAAATGGATATTTAGGTTATTTGCCATTTTTGTTCTTACAAGCATTGTTAATGAACAACCTTGCACAGACATCATTTCACACGCATGCAAGTGTAACTTGAGGATAAATTCCCAAATGTATAATTGGTGAGTCAGAGGGTAGATACATATGTAATTTTGATAGATGATGCTGACTTGCCCTCCACAGGGGTTATACCAATTCATATTCCTACCAGCAGTACCTGACGCCTGTTTCTCCACAGTCTCACTTAACTGAGGGTTATCAAGCTTTGAGATTTCTGCCAATACAAAAGGTGAACATGGCACCTCAAGGCAGCTTTAATTTGGGGATCTCTCCTTCAAATGAAGTTGACATTTTTTTCTTATGTTTAATCATTTGTATTTTCTTTTCTGTGAACTCTCTTGACCTCTACCTTCATTGTGGTGATTGTCTTTTTTATGTAAATTTCTAAAAAACCTTTATGGCAGGCAGTCACATTGTGTTAAGCTTTTGTTATATTTTTAATCACAAATTGTTGTGTTTAACTTGCACTTTTTCTTTATGTCGGAGATGATCATAATTGTTCTCCTTACATCTAGTAATAGATGATTTATTTAGTGGATTTTTTATTATCTCATAACTTTTAAGATTTTATTTATTTTAGAGAGAAGAGAGATAAGAGAAGGGGGGAGGAGCAGGAAGCATCAACTCCCATATGTGCCTTGACCAGGGAAGCTCAGGGTTTCAAACCGGCAACCTCAGAGTTCCAGGTCAATGCTTTATCCACTGCGCCACCACAGGTCAGGCCTCATTATTCTTAAGTTCCTGAAATAAAACCCACTTTTTTTTTCCACATTCAAATCACCTCAGGACTTTTTATTTTTATTAAATTTTTTTTCCAATTACAGTTTACATTTACTATTATTTTGTATTAGTTTCAGGTGTGTAGCATATAGTAGTTAGACAATCATACAGTTTACAAAGGATTCCTTCCCCCTGATATTTCTAGTACCCATCTGGCACCATACATAGTTATTATAATATTATTGACTATATTTTCATTCTGTACTTTCACATCACCATGAGTATTTTATAACCACCAAAACCAAAACAATGAGACTCACAGATACAGAGAACAGACTGATGGTGGCCCGTGGGAGGGGGGTTGGGGAGTGAGTGGGAAGGTGAAGAGATGAAAAAGCCCCACTTCTTAGATGTATTATTTTTTAATGGTCTAATATTTAACTATGGGTAATAAGGTCACGCTACGTGTTTTTGTTTCTGCCCAGTGTCTCCAGTTAAGGCGTAATGCTGTGTATGTTTCAATAGAAGGTTTCTAACCCCCCCTTTGTCCCATGGCCTAGAGCAGCTGGAGCATTGTTAGATCGTCTGACTTCTTTAAGAGTTGGTAACATTTCTTTAGGCCTGAACCGGTTTGAGTCCTTTTTTTATCACTTTCAGATGGTTTTTATGTTTTTCAAAGGGAATTTATTTACATTCGCTGCCTCTCTCTCTATACATATTTTTACATTTCTTCTTTCTTTCCTGTGATTTGGTTTGTTGGACTAACTACCTGCCTTGCTGTTCCTCCTACTCTCCTAAACAAACAGCTTCTGGATCTTTTTTTTAGTTCTGTGAGTTTCTAATATTCTAATACTTATTTTTGATTTCATCTTTCTTAGATTTTTACCTTTCAGCTTTGTTTTATTTACTATAACTTTTTTAGTTAGATGCCTCAGTCATTGGTTTTGTTCATTTTTTATTGACCTAGGCTTTTGAGTTTGACTTTTCTCTTGAGTGCTTTTTAGCTGTGTCCATAGTTGTGATATATAGTATTTTCACTATTGTTTTTTAGAAATTCTTAAATTTGGGATTGTCTTTCCTCTTTAACCTAAGCATATGCCTAGGGGTAATTTTTGTTTCTTCTTAATTTTCAGGTGGAAAGGACTTATTTCCTGATTTTGTTACTTACTTTTATTATATGTGATCAGAGAATATTGTAATACTGTGTCTGGTTTCGGGGAGTTTATCAAGGTTCCTTTGTGACCTAGAATGTGATCGATTTCTTTATTAATATTTTATGGACATTGAAAAGAAAATAAATGATGTATTCTCAAGGTTTGCAATCTGTATGACCCAGCAGGGTCTGTCTCGTTAATGATGTTCTGTGGGACGGCTGGGTTCTAGGGTTTGTCCCCGTGGTCTGTCATGGGCTGAGCTAGTTTGTCTCCTGCTACCTGGGTTACTGCTGTTTCTTCTCACATCTCCTGGAATTTTTGCTTCATTGCTATTGCTGCTTTGTTGTGTGATGTGCAGGTATTCAGACCTGTTATTTCATCGCTGTGAACTTCTCCCTTTAGCATTAGAAAGTGCCCTTCTATAGCTCAGTTGATGTTTTATTCTGAATACTGCCTTTTCAGATACTGAGAGTATGGCCTCTGCTTCCTTTTGTTTATGTCTGTCTGATCTGCCTTTGAAAGAATATCATTCTGTTTTCAACTTTGCTGAACAGCTTTGTCTTAAGTGTCTTTTAAGTAAAGCTTGAGTTGGCTTTGCTTTGTGGACCAACGTGAACATCTTCCTGGCAGATAAATTGAGCCCATTTACACCTGACATGACGCTTATTTGGTCTTCTGAAATATCAGCGTATATTAGATTTTTCTTTGTTTCTTAAAGTCCTCTAGTATGTGGTCTATTTTGTTTGCTTTGGGTCTCCTGATATTTAAGAGGGTTCATACGTTGCTGCAGTCAAAACTGCTACAATTATAACTTCACATTACAGCTTTAATTCTTATTCCTTTAGACCCGATCTTAATGACACACTTAGCACATTTCCTTTTCCTTCCCTTCTCTTTCTTTTGTTCTCCACCACACACTGTTAGTTTGTAACGTCATGTCAGTATACCTCAGTGCTTACCCGTGTGTATGTGATTCGATCACTAGATTGATCATCTCTGAATGATATCCTTTAACACCAAGCAAGCACATGAGACAATTGTTTCTACTTTGCAATTTTTCTCCAGAGATCTAATTGCTTCCCATTTTTAAAAAGCGGTGACAAAAATGGTTGTAGTGAGGGTTTTCCATTTGTTAAGTTTTGCTACCCTTTTCCAATTTTTCCTTCTAGTATTTTTGGATAGAAGTCACAGCTGCTCCTCTCTGTTGCTCATAGTTGGGGGTGTTTGGTTTTCTCCTGTTGGGTATTCACATACGTTCCAGAGTGGGAATAGGGGGGCAGTGCACAGGTTAAGGGGCAAGGAGGTGATAGGGTGCTCTATCAGATTTACAAGCAAAGGTTTTCCCTTCCATTGCCTCAGATTTTAGATTGTGTCTTATAACTCTGCCACTCTTTGCACCAGGCTGAGTGGGCACCTAACAGAAGCCTTGAAAACAGATAGTTTTGCACTTTAGGATGAGTCTTGGGGTGGTAAACATACTATACAATGTACAGTTGATGTGCTATAGAATTGTATACCTGGAATCTGTATAATTATGTTAACCAGTGTCACTCCAATAAATAAAAAAACTGTCTTTTTGTTGGTCTTCTCAGCCATACATCACTGAGACCTCCAGCCACTCACTGGGTTTCTTTTATTTCCTCTTATGTGGCTTCTGCCCACTTACAGCAGCTCTTGACAGCCTACAGATATTTTGGAGTCTTGCATTACATTTGTCTTTCAACTTTCCTGAAAATGTATAAGCATGTTCTTTTATTATTCATTTTGCTTTCAGGAGAAGGAGAAAAATTCTGACTTGTGATGCTGACTTTAACCCTTAAGTCCGTGAGGCCTTGACCGAGCTATTCGCTCAGTGTGAATGGAGAGTGAGGGGCGACCTGGGGATATGGGCGTCTCATTTGTACAAGTTTAAGAAATAGATGTGGTTCTGATTCATCACGTTGAGTTCTGTGGACTTGTGGGACAGCCAGGTAGAGATGTCAGTCAGTGTCCTGTAAAAATTTAGAGCTCAGGGAAAGAGGTAGGAATGAGAGACAAAGCTCATTATGACTTTATTGCTTCTTTTGCTGTGTATTGAGTGTTTACTATGGTTCAGAGAGTATATAAATATCATCTCATGCAGTTCTAACAAAAAGAGAGGCTCAGGGAAGTGAAGTCATACTGCTAGCAGGTGGCAAAACTGAGATTAAACCAGGATTCTTTGATACTAAAGTCCATAAATGTGCTTGCTCCTGAGTCATGGAGTCCATACTGGGGATGGCCAGGTTTGTCTTGGTATTTGGTCTGAATTTGAAGATGAGGCAGCATATTTCATTACCTTTCTTCCTGAGCCAGCAAGAGCAATGCATCTTGGTGTCTCGACTGAAAACTTGGGCATTGTGGGCAGAACTGGGCCAATCCCACCCTCCATCTTAGGGCCCTGCTGCTGTGGGTGATGACATGAGCTTGTGGTTGAATCGTGCTGCATTGGGCTGTCAGCATACTGACTCAGGAGGCATGATGTGGACGTAGCACTCAGCTCTGTACCTACCACGGCCAATTGTAACGCATGGCATTGCGCCCACGTGGATGCGGGGGTCAGCACAGTGCATCAAAGGCACCAATGACATAGAGAAGTGGGTTTGGGGTAGGATTTTTCTTCTTCTCATTTATTACACACACACACACACACACACACACACACACACACACACAGCTTTGAGCTAGACCCAAAAGAAAATGGTAAATGTTAAAAAGAGACCTGCCCAATTAAGATGGCATTTGTCTTTGAAGTTCAGTGTCCCGCTGATGTCCCCAGTGACACTAGGTGGACTGGATAGAAATGGACATCATGGAAAAGGCAATCGTACATTGATTTTAGAAGTCATGCTCTTCTGCTGTTCATGTGTGTGTCAGTGTGTACTTGGAAAAAACATGGTCACAATGTAAAAATGCTTTTAAAATGCATGTCACCTAGATGTGTGAGAAATTACAGTAGATCAGTGTGCACTCTGTTAATTGTTTTTTAATATTTTATTTCCAAATGAACAGGGGCATTGCCAGTTTAGTGCCATGCTTTGGGGTAGAGAATTATATTTAGTGACGTGATTAAATGAGTTAAGAAACAAAAGGTGTTGAGAACAAGGTCTGAAACATACATTGTGAGTGGGTGCTATTTTCATGATTATAAACAAAACGATTAGTCTTACAGATGAAAAGGCTGATGTTTGGAGAAACAGAATGACTTTCCCAGAGTTTCACAGGATTTAGGAGGACAGTGAGATGCCCCCAGAGCCCAACAGTGACTCTGTCCCTCCCCCAGAAGTCACTGTGAAACCTGCAGTGAGCCCCAAGGTGAGCAGTTTCTGTGATGAGATTCATGGATGTGAATTTCAAGTTTTTCCTGAGTAAAGGACCAATAATCCAGATAGTCTCATTTAAAAAAATAGTAGGAAGTGGGCTTTGGAGCAGTAATAAAGATATAATTTACTGATAGTTCTTATCATTTGTGCATAGACCATAGCTCTGTAGATGTCACATGACATGTCTATGCAGCAAATCCCTGTCTGCAGTTGCCGATGTCAGTTCTGCTCAGAGGAGGGCGTATGCCAGGGCTCGTGGAGCTGTCCTTCACCCAGCACGTCCTTTACAGCGTTGATGCCTTGCTTTTCAGAATCCACCCTCAGCTTGATTCTGTTCCAGGTCCTCCTGGACATTTTAAACCGGTGAGTCACATGCTTTCTTGTGATCTTTCCATGTACACACACACACACCCTAATTGTGTTTTTCACTCCTTGAAAGGAAAAACCTGCTTGCTTTTTTAATGAATTGCAAGAGGCTCCTTCCTACAGAAACAAAAAGGCCACACCTGTTGTTTTCAGCCACCAAGTGCTGTCACCACTGCCTCTCATTTCTCACTTTGGTTTGAAGAGTGCCAAGAGGCCTGCTGCCAAGTAGGAAGGAACCTCTCCCCTCGCTCCTTTGCGCTGGCTGTTTGGACAGGCAAGTGACAGCCAAGACCGACAGTGCTGCTGCATCTGAGGGTCGTTACCTATAGACCATGTATTCAGGTGTAAACTCCACTCACATCTCCATTTACTGCACCTGAAGCAAGGGGAGGGACTCTCTGCGTGGAGATTGCAACAACACCTGCTTCCGTTAGTGTCAATGCCACAGTCACAAGGAGTAGCTGGAATGAAGGTTCTTGAGCTGAAGTTAAATAGGGCTATTTAATCCACCTTTTTAGTGCCCTTCCGAAGTCTGAGACTAGGGAAGGGGGACTGAAAGCATATCTGCCGTGATGCTTTGGGTAGAAAATAAGAGAAAATCCAACAGAAACTGGCTGACACAATAAAGACACTCTTTGACTCACTTCAATGAAAAGTCTAGAGGCAAACCGGATCCAGCAATATATGAAAAAAATCATACACCATGATCAAATGGGATTTATTCTTGGGAGGCAAGGCTGGTACAATATTCGCAAATCAATCAATGTGATTCATCACATAAACAAAAGGAAGGAGAAAAACCACATGATAATTTCAATAGATGCAGAAAAAGCATTTGATAAAATCCAGCACCCATTCATGATCAAAACTCTCAGCAAAATGGGAATACAGGGAACATACCTCAACATGATAAAGGCCATCTATGACAAACCCACTGCCAACATCATAATCAATTGCCAAAAATTAAAAGCAACCCCCTTAAGATCAGGAACAAGGCAGGGGTGCCCCCTTTCACCACTCTTATTCAACATAGTTCTGGAAGTCCTAGCCACAGCAATCAGACAAGAAAAAGAAATAAAAGGCATCCAAATTGGAAAAGAAGAAATAAAACTATCATTATTTGCAGATGATATG
Source organism: Saccopteryx bilineata (assembly GCF_036850765.1). NCBI lineage: Eukaryota > Metazoa > Chordata > Mammalia > Chiroptera > Emballonuridae > Saccopteryx > Saccopteryx bilineata. The sequence goes on from NC_089498.1 coordinate 930,839, forward strand.
ATATTGTATATAGAAAACCCTAAAGCCTCAGTCAAAAAACTGCTGGACTTGATAAATGAATTCAGCAAGGTGGCAGGATATTAAATTAATACTCAGAAACCAGAAGCATTTTTATACACTAACAATGAACTGTCAGAAAGAGAAATTAAGGAAGCAATCCCCTTTACCATTGCAACCAAAAAAATAAAGTACCTAGGAATAAATTTAACCAGGAAGATTAAAGACTTGTACTCAGAAAATTATAAAACATTGATAAAAGAAATCAAGGAAGATACAAACAAGTGGAGGCATATACCGTGCTCATGGTTAGGAAGAATAAACATCATTAAAATGTCTATATTACCCAAAGCAATTTATAAATTCAATGCAATACCGATTAAAATACCAATGACTTACTGCAAAGATATAGATCACATATATGGAACCAAAAGAGAACACGAATAGCCTCAGCAATCTTAAAAAAGAATAAAGGGGGAGGTATCACACTTATGGATATCAAGTTATACTATAAGGCCATTGTACTCAAAACAGCCTGTTACTGGCATAAGAACAGGCATATAGATCAATGGAACAGAACTGAGAACCCAGAAATAAACCCACACTTTTATGGACAACTGATATTTGACAAAGGAGGTAAGAGCATACAATGGAGTAAAGACAGCCTCTTCAACAAATGGTGTTGGGAAAATTGGACAGCTACCTGCAAAAAATGAAACTAGACCACCAACTTACACCATTCACAAAAATAAACTAAAAATGGATAAAAGACTTAAATGTAAGCTGTGAAACCATAAGCATCTTAGAAGAAAACATAGGCAGTAAGCTCTCTGACATCTCTCGCAGCAATATATTTGCCGATTTGTCTCCACAGGCAAGTGAAATAAAAGACAGGATAAACAAATGGGACTTTATCAAACTAAAAAGCTTCTGCACAGCTAAAGACAATAAGAACAGAATAAAAAGACAAACTACACAATGGGAGAATATATTTGACAACACGTCTGATAAGGGGTTAATAACCAAAATTTATAAATAACTTGTAAAACTCAATACCAGGAAGACAAACAATCCAATCAAAAAATGGGTGAAAGAAATGAATAGACATTTCTCCAAAGAGGACATACAGATGGCCAATAGGCATATGAAAAATGCTCAACATCACTAATCATTAGAGAAATGCAAATTAAAACTACAATGAGATATCACCTCACACCAGTCAGAATGGCGCTTATCAACAAAACAACACAGAATAAGTGCTGGCGAGGATGTGGAGAAAAGGGAACCCTCCTGCACTGCTGGTGGGAATGCAGACTGGTTCAGCCACTGTGGAAAACAGTATGGAAATTCCTCAAGAAATTAAAAATCGAACTGCCTTTTGACCCAGTTATACCACTGTTAGGAATATACCCCAAGAACACCATAGCACTGTTTGAGAAGAAGAAATGCACCCCCATGTTTATGGCAGCATTGTTCACAATAGCTAAGATCTAGAAACAGCCCAAGTGTCCGTCAGTGGATGAGTGGATTAAAAAGCTTTGGTACATATATACTATGGAATACTACTCAGCCATAAGAAATGATGACATCGGATCATTTACAACAACATGGATGGACCTTGATAACATTATATGGAGCGAAATAAGTAAATCAGAAAAAACTGAG